>NC_025693.1:37139569-37141436 GCF_000633955.1 Camelina sativa
ATAATTTATTCCCTCAACAACATTCCGGATGCTGAAAATAATCTCAACTTTTTCGACAATGGAGACAAAGAAAGCAATGATCTATTCTATGGCTGGGGTGACATAGGACACTTTGAGGATGTGGACAACATTGCTTAGGTAAAAACGTAAGATATTCTCCTTTAGAATCTTTAACGCATTGGGGGCTCATCGCTTACACTTAAAAAATCTTGGACCCTGCAGGAGTTGTGATTCAACTTTCGGCTTGAATAGTCTTAATAATGATAACATGTTTTCTTCTGCTCAGCCAAACGAGGGGACAGAAGGTGCTAAGACAGATGATTTAAAACCAGACAAAATGTTGGCATATCAAAGAACCCCTATGTTGCAGGTTGAAGATTTTTTAAATCATTACATGTGGATATAGACGTCTTTGTGGTGAATCAGAATTTTATTTTACTTTTCTATTGGTTACTTCGTTTTGGTGGAGTCCTTAATGAAGCTTCTCCACAACAAAGCTTCCGAAGCTGTGGCTTTTCTAGTATTGATGAAAAGTTACAGGTTAATACAATTACAACTGATTGATCAATAAAGGCACACCAAATTTTATGTACACGTCACAATAATTTCTTCGTATGTACAGAGAGAGAAAAAAAACAGAGTTTTTGAAAAAAATCAAACAAACAGTTTCTCTGTTCGTTTCTCTTCTCTCCATCCATTGTAAACGTTTGCAATGTAATCTTCGATCCTGCTCGTCAAGGTATCATCATCATCACCACCATGGGAATGATGATGATCATCATCATGGTTTTCAATACCATCATCACCATCATCTTGATTCCATTGGCTACAATCCTCATCATCATTCCATATACAACCATCATCATCAACTTGGTGATAACCATCATAATAACCAAAACTATCATCATAGTAATATCTTGTGAGATTACAACAGTCTCTGTTCTTGTCTATGATTTCACCATCAAGCATACTGTCTTCTTCAAAAGTGTACAAAACACAGAAATCTTCGTTTTCTTCGTAAACAGAGCGATTACGATCTATGACAAGCAAGAAAAGAACCAAACAGAGGAAAAGGAAAATAAGGAGAGGATTTGGAGGATTGTTGAAATATCTCAAGAAGAAAAAGAGCATGAATGTTGAAACAACTGTTCTCCAGATCATCTCCATGCCATTGATTATAATGTTGAGCTTCTTCATTTGGGCTCTATCTATATCAATAAAAGAGTAACTTTCCAGGGAAAAAAAAAATCGAATTTAAGAGTAGCTTTCCGGGAAAATACCATGAATTATGCTGAGACAGTGAGTGGAATAAGTCTGTTGTGTGAAGTTATTGTAAAACTTCCAAGCTCAAGGTATATACTTTGTATAATATAAACTTAAAGATTCTTAATATTCTAATTAAGGATACGTGTTGTACACATGTCTGTTTCTTGCTACGCAAGTTCTAACTATATTTATATGTTCTTGAGAGAGAGAAGTTTACGACTCTTGAAATGGACACAATTTATTTATTTAAGTTATGATTACGCCGTTTATCTCATTTTTAAAAGTAATATTTTATATATGCAGATGAGTAAAATATAAAATAATATGTAACTTTTTTTGTGTGTGTGTGATCATAAAAGTTACATATTATTTTACATATTTACTCATCTGCATATATAAAAAAGAAGGTAGAATTACAATCCGTAATCTATAGTATAAGAAGTAACTCATTAATTTTTTTTCACATATTTTCACAGCATTTACATGACTCAACAAAACTCTACCTACAATAGAGTCAAAACCTATATCATCCTCTCTTATATTACGTACCAATATTGGTTTTCACACACATTACATGACATGAACAAGAAGCCATTCTCCT
>NC_025693.1:37142176-37161763 GCF_000633955.1 Camelina sativa
ATAAACTTAAAGATTCTTAATATTCTAATTAAGGATACGTGTTGTACACATGTCTGTTTCTTGCTACGCAAGTTCTAACTATATTTATATGTTCTTGAGAGAGAGAAGTTTACGACTCTTGAAATGGACACAATTTATTTATTTAAGTTATGATTACGCCGTTTATCTCATTTTTAAAAGTAATATTTTATATATGCAGATGAGTAAAATATAAAATAATATGTAACTTTTTTTGTGTGTGTGTGATCATAAAAGTTACATATTATTTTACATATTTACTCATCTGCATATATAAAAAGAAGGTACTAGAATTACAATCCGTAATCTACTATAAGAAGTGACTCATTAATTTTTTTTCACATATTTTCACAGCATTTACATGACTCAACAAACTCTACCTACAATAGAGTCAAAACCTATATCATCCTCTCTTATATTACGTACCAATATTGGTTTTCACACACATTACATGACATGAACAAGAAGCCATTCTCCTATATATATATATTCACTCTTTCGTAAGACATAAAATCAAAATTTGAAACGTTAAAAAAATGGAGGGTACAAAGCAAGGAGACAATGAATACATTTTCCGCAGTCTGTATCCATCTGTGCCCATTCCTGAAAAGCTTACACTGGTATCCACTTTCTATATTTTGTGCATTCCATACTTAAGACTAATCGTACATTCTTATTCGTTTCAAGTTTTTTTTCGGTCAGATTCCATTTATGTATATACTTATGATAACTTATTACTAATGTCTATATATGTGAAAAAGCCTGAATTTGTGCTCCAAGGAGTTGAGGAATACACCGAGAATGTGGCGTTTGTAGAGGCGGTGACGGGGAAAGCGGTGACGTACGGTGATGTAGTGAGGGACACGAAGAGGCTTGCCAAAGCGTTGACTTCTCTCGGACTAAGGAAAGGTCAAGTAATGGTTGTGGTTCTACCAAACGTCGCTGAGTATGGGATTATTGCCCTTGGCATTATGTCTGCCGGTGGAGTCTTCTCCGGCGCTAATCCGACGGCTCTTGTCTCCGAGATCAAGAAGCAAGTTGAATCTTCCGGTGCCAAAGGAATCATCACTGATGCTACTAATTATGAAAAGGTAAATTAAACATGAATTTCGGGTTGGTTCGGTTTGGTATATGGTATAGACTAGAAACCAGATTGAAATAAATCAACAAACCAACTTCGATTAATTTCAATTTTGGTGTGGTATAACGTCGATTTGGTTTTTGGTTTGAAATTTGATTTTGATTAATAACCATGTCACAAGAGTATAATAGACACCTAATTCTAATCAATTATATATACATAAATAGATTCTTCTTAATGATCAGATTAAATTATGTTATTTATTAGTCTATATAATAATTTCCAATTTCTTCAGAGTTATTATAGTTTCGGTAATCATGTACTTATTTTGGACAGGTGAAAACACTAGGTTTACCGGTGATAGTGTTAGGTGAAGAGAAGATCGAAGGAGCAGTAAACTGGAAAGATCTTCTAGAAGCAGGAGACAGATCCGGAGATAACGACAAAGAAGAGATTCTTCAGACAGATCTCTGTGCACTTCCATTCTCTTCAGGCACAACAGGATTGCAAAAAGGAGTAATGCTCACGCATCGCAATCTCATAGCCAATCTTTGCTCCACTCTCTTCAGTGTCAGGTCTGAAATGATCGGTCAGATCGTGACGCTTGGTTTGATCCCCTTCTTTCACATTTACGGTATCGTTGGGATATGTTGTGCTACGATGAAGAATAAAGGCAAAGTTGTTGCAATGAGTCGGTACGATTTAAGGATTTTCTTGAATGCTTTGATCGCGCATCAGGTTTCGTTTGCGCCCATTGTTCCGCCGATTATATTGAACCTTGTTAAGAATCCGATCGTCGATGAGTTTGATCTTTCGAAGCTTAAACTTCAATCTGTTATGACTGCTGCTGCTCCCTTAGCTCCTGAGCTTCTCACTGCCTTCGAAGCCAAGTTTCCTAACGTCCAAGTCCAAGAGGTAAAAGTATTATTACAAGACTTCTATGTTTGTTATTAACTTCTATATATGGAAAACTGAACCGTTGTTTTTTTACATTAATTATATAGGCTTATGGATTAACGGAGCATAGTTGCATTACGTTAACTCACGGAGATCCAGCTAAAGGACAAGGGATCGCAAAACGAAACTCGGTCGGCTTCATACTTCCAAATCTCGAGGTGAAGTTCATAGATCCTGAAACCGGCCGGTCACTCCCGAAGAACACTTCCGGTGAGCTCTGTGTGAGGAGCCAATGTGTAATGCAAGGTTACTTCATGAACAAGGAAGAAACTGAGAAGACAATTGATGAACAAGGTTGGCTTCACACAGGAGATATAGGTTACATTGATGATGATGGAGATATCTTCATCGTTGATCGTATCAAAGAACTTATTAAATACAAAGGTTTTCAGGTAAGTTTTGATATTCATTCGTTTTGGAGAATGTTATTTGCCAAATTTATTTGGTTCATATTGGTTTTTCAAAGTTTTGGTGTTATTATTCGGGTAGGTTGCTCCGGCCGAGCTTGAAGCCATACTACTCACTCACCCATCCGTTGAAGACGTTGCCGTCGTGCCGTGAGTGTATATAGCCCTACTGATTTCTTGAAACTAATTAATATATTTTTTTAAAATTAGAAAAAAAAAATACATGAATTAATCAATTATGAAATGAAAAGGTTACCGGACGAGGAAGCCGGGGAGATCCCGGCGGCTTGCGTGGTGATAAATCCGAAAGCTACAGAGAAGGAAGAAGACATTCTCAACTTTGTTGCAGCAAATGTGGCTCATTACAAGAAGGTCCGAGCAGTCCATTTTGTGGATTCTATTCCCAAATCTCTCTCTGGTAAAATCATGAGAAGGCTTCTTCGGGACAAAATCCTCAGCATCAACAAGAAATAGAAGAAGAAAAAAAAACTCTTACAAGCTTTAATTAATCTCCTTTGATTAATCAATAAATACTGTGTGTGGTTTTATTTACGTAACACAAATATTTAAATGGAAAACCATTCAGCTAATTTTACTTAGATTTCTATCCACACTTTTTCAGCCTTCGACACCCGATTAGCTTGGCCAAATATTGCATATCTTACTTCTCCTTTGAAATCGATTTTTTTTTTTGTCAACCATTGGAACACAATTGGCCGGCCCATTAGCCAAATTCCTACATTCGTAGGAGCCGGAACTCAATCCCGGATGTGATGGTGTCTTCTACAAATGGACTTACCTCATGTCACTGCACTAAGTTCACTTCACCTTTGAAATCGAATTTTCCGCATGGATTCTCATGTTATCGATAGATTAATATTCAGATCATATGCTCCCACATATATATTAACATTTTTGAAATATATTTTGTATTTTACCATTGTAGTTATATTTATTTAATTTAAATCACTCTAAATCTCTTTACCAAATCAATAAGATTACTAAAATCAACAAAATATCATAAAAATGAAAATGAGTTTTTTTTTTTTAAACTCTCTACAATCTCTTTAAAAATTTGACGCACACAATTTTTTTTTTTCATCAACGTAGACAAATTTACACAGCAAAAATGCTCAAAAAACAGTTTCTTTTTAAACTCTCTACCATCTCCTTTGAAACAAGTTTGATGTCCGGAAAGTGATCAAACTTGTAGTTTAATGTTTAAAGGCACTTGAAGAAGAGATTTGTGTGTAAACAGGAAAAGTATTAAGAAAACCAGTTTCTGCAAAACCAGTACTCAAAAAGAGCATTAAAAATCTTAACTTTAAGCAAGGTAAAAAAAAAAGTTTTTTCTTTATCTTGTTGGGAAGAGACAACATCGAAACTGGTTTGGGTATGTGACAATAAGACCAACGTATTCGATGCGGCGATTTATTGATGGAACGTTTCAGTATGTGCCTCGCCTCGTGGTGGGTATTTGTCTATTTGACATTTAGATTATAGTTTTTTTTCTCTCTCAAAATTAATTGTAAATGGCATCTCTTGTAAATATAACAAACAAATCGAGGTTAGTAAAGGTCATTTGCAAAACTTTTTTAAGTGTTGTTTTAGTAAAGATGGAATATGGATGTGTTGATAATTGATATAGTAGTAATATAGCAACATTTATGTACTATTCTGGGTAATTTCCCAAATAAATATGATAACTTCATCAATTATTCAAAAAAAGAAAAAAAAACATTTGTGCAACTATCGACTACTTGAAGCAAATGGCTCATACAAAGCCAAAGCTGCCATTGGAACAAAACAACAACAAACATAAACAAATATATTGCATAAACATAACATGCACTTCCAACAGGGTCATCTTTTGTTTGATCGCGTATACTAACACTCATCATTTATTCAATAATCACTAGTAATAATTTTGTAATGCAAAGGCTTTGCAGTGTAGCTCATTTGCAATCGCGGCATTGACAAGTAAATAACCTGGCGTTGCGTGCGTCTCTTACACAGCTTCCGAATTTATATGTTGCCACAGAGGTACACACTACTTCACATAATTTGGAGTTTTTTTTTGGGTCAACGGATGTTATGTTTATATCTTTACAGAATTGCTTATTAGGAATATTAACTGTGCGACAATCTTTTTGATTTTTAGCCTCTAGTTTTGATATTCCTGAAATCGTGTTAAGTCAACAAGTTAGAAAATATTAAAAATATGATATGGATTACTGAAATAAATATTCTAGTTTTGTTTAGGTTTGAATATAGAACATACTCTGTCATTTTCATTCAAAAGAAATTTGGGTTTGGATTTTTTTTTTTTTCTTTTCTTTCTTGCATTTAAGAATGACTATATATATATATATATATATATATATATATTAAAAGGGTAAACAAATAATCGAAACATATCTGAGACTCATATTTATGTTTATGACCTGTTAGTATCGTCAACGTGAAGATCATCGCAAAAGTGATCAAGCGAAGAAGCATACTTTCAATCTTGGCCATTTTTCTTACCTTTCTTCCTTTATTCCACTCTTTCTTTTTCTCTTTTTGGATGGAATGTTTTATTATTGTATTGTATAATCATCAGACTGCTATTATATGTATAGTGAGCTTTTATTTTTATTTTTGGAAAAAGAAAAAGAAACATTGTCCTTAAAACATGCATATCGAAGAGTTACGAAGAAGGATAAAGTATACTAAACTGATGACCACATACTATTTGCTAATTTTAGTAAATAGAATGAGTTTGGAAAAGTATTAACGTTTACAGTAAAAAAAAATTAAACCACAACCTATAATACCTTTTATCACCATATATTTCGGGAGCGTTCGTATTAGTTTCGTTTCGATTCTATTTGGTCTCGGCTAAAAGAACATGACATTTGAAGACGTTAAGATCGTGGCTACTGAATATCACTGAAATGATATAGTCGTTCAACTATATTGAATGCAGTATGGAAATGGACACAAATTATTTAATCAGATTTTTTTTTTCTCCTCGAAAAATGATTTATTTCTTACACTATGGCAAAAAGCTAAAAAAACATATGTTATTTTATAAAGATATCAATTGAAAGCATATAACAAACACTAGCGTGTACAATTAGATTGTGTATGAGTATATATCTATGTTGAAAGAAGTTTAACATGTTTTTATCATGAGTATAAGTGTATTTGATACTTGGGTTATATGGTTTTAAAGTATAGGTTAAGTCATTATTAACTTAAACTATAGTCTTAGATGTTGTATATAGTATACAGCTTGTACATGAAGTTCATTAGTGAGAATACAAAGATATTTTCCAAACTCTCTCTTCAGCTCAATGTCTCTCTCTCTTCAGCTCAACGTCATCTCTGAGATTCTGTTACAAGAATCTTGTTAGTCTCATGTGGTATATATTAGGCATTGCATTTGTACACATTTACGACCAACCAAAAAAATCGACCAAAAGGAAAAATTAATATACATCTTTTCGACCTACACAAAAGCATGCAGATCTTATTTAAAAAAAAAATAATCATTCTCTTATTTTATATTCTAATATGAATAATACTCCATCCGTTTCAAAATATAAGATGTTTTAGAGAAGTTTGTTACTTCCTCCGTTTCACAAAGAGTGTCATTCTCACAAATTTCACACAAATTAAGAAAAGTTAGAATTATACATGTTTACCCCTATTTAATAAGTAGTTAATGATCTAAATTGAATGAAAATAGCTTTGGGTTTAGGGGTAAAAAAGAAAATTTAGCAATAAAACACTCATTGGAAATGTAAAATGACACTCTTTGTGAAACAAAAAAAAATCTCTCAAATGACACTCTTTGTGAAACGGAGGGAGTATTTTATAATATATGATTTTTTCAAATTTCAATGCAACTTTTAGATTAGTTTAATATTTTATATTATGCAGTATTGTTTCTGATTGGTTGAACTTGTTAAAAGTAAAGTTTTCTTAATCTGCATGTTTTGCTTAAAACATCATATATTTTGAAACGTAAAGAATATATTTGTTTCACTAAATTTTTTGATTGTTTAATATTTGAATAATTATTTAGTAATTATAAATCATGTAAAAATTCATAGAAATATTTTTGGTGTTTTTGTACCTTTTTATAAATATTTAAATATTTCACAATTATATAATACATATTTTGGTTAACCACTATTATACCTGGCTTTCGCAAACTTTTAGAATTGCTGTGGTTAAACTTTTATGTATTTTCGTGAAATCAAACGTTCTTTACCCTAATAATAAAATTAATATTTTTAATATATAGTTTTTGAATAAACTTGAATTTGGTGTATATATATATATTAGAAGAGGCAGAAGTTAAAATTGGTTCTACCAATAATCAACAAAATTTTCCTTTTCTCTTAACAAAGTTTCTTATCTCCTTTTTATTATTATAAATACCTTAAGAAACAACTAAGAAACACTATCAATGAGGATAGTCTTTACAATTGCTTGCTTAATAAGTAACGAATCCAAAAAACCCCAAGAGTCGAAATGAACGAGGCCAAGTAAAACACAAGAGTAAAGCCCATTAAGAAACGAAAAGTAAAACCCACTAAGTGACCCAATGTTTTTAACAAACCTATAAAAATAGCATTCTGATCCCACTTAGAAAGTCAAAACCTGTAAAAGAAGAAAAAGTCCTATAAAAAAAACACTTCACGAGTGTTGCCTTTGAGAAGTTCCAATCGTTTAAAGTACTTGTCGAGAGGGAATGTGACAAGAAGATTGTAACTCTACGCACAGACAGAGGTGGAGAGTTTACATCAAGAGACTTCCAAAATTTTTGTAATACAAATGGAATCAAAAGGCATCTTACAGCACCCTACACACCTCAACAAAATGGAATAGTTGAGAGGAGAAACCGGACATTGATGGAGATGACTCGGAGCATTCTTAAGGCAATGAATGTTCCAAATTATTTGTGGGGAGAAGCTGTAAGACATTCAACATACTTGATCAATAGAGTTCCTACTTGAGCTCTAAAGAATCAAACTCCATATGAATGCCTTAGAGAAAGAAAGCCGAGTATCGAGCATCTTAGGATCTTTGGTTTCATTGCTTATGCAAAGGTAGAAGCTGAGCATCTAAAGAAGCTTGATGATCGATCACAAACACTTGTCCATCTCGGCATAGAACCAGGAACTAAGGCATATCGACTTTACAACCCAACAACGAGAAGAGTGGTGGTTAGTCGTGATGTGGTGTTTAATGAGAAGGAATCTTGGACTTGGAAGGGAGCAGACAACGAAGGAGATCAACCAGGGATGTTTCGAATGACATGGGGAGAAACTATAGACGGTGGACAAGGACCATTCACTGACAACAGTTCTCAACCCACAGAAGATCAAGAAACTGCAGAAGAAGAGGAAGTGCAGGATCATGAAAATGTCGAAACAGAGCCAGTTCCGGTTAGAAGATCCAGTCGACAACACAACCCTCCTAGTTATCTTGCTGACTACGTTCTTCTAGCTGATCTAGAATGTGAAATGCTCCTCCTGTCGCTAAATGATGAACCTATAAGTTATCATGAAGCAAAAGAATCAGTCGAATGGACAAAGGCTTGTCAAGAAGAGATCGACTCGATTAACAAAAACAATACATGGGATCTAGGTGAGAAACCATTTGGTGTTAAAGTAATTGGTCTTAAGTGGGTTTTTAAGATCAAAAGGAATGCTGATGGAACAATCAACAAGTTCAAAGCTAGACTTGTTGCTAAAGGATATGCACAAAGAGAAGGGATTGACTTTGATGAGGTTTTTGCACCGGTTGCAAGACTCGAAACAATTAGAATGTTGATTGGTTTAGCAGCTTCACATGGATGGGAAATCCATCATCTCGACGTTAAGACCGCTTTCTTACATGGTGAACTAACAGAGGATGTTTATGTTTCACAACCTGAAGGGTTTGAAAAGAAGGGAGAAGAACACAAGGTTTTCAAACTCAAGAAAGCTCTTTATGGACTACGTCAAGCTCCTCGCGCATGGAACACAAAACTCAATCAAATTCTTAAGAGCATGAAGTTTAACAAGTGCCAGAAAGAAAGTTCTGTGTATCGCAAGGAAGAAGGAACTAAGATTTTGATCGTGGCCGTGTATGTTGATGATCTTTTTGTCACAGGAAGTACACTAGAGATCATCATGGAGTTTAAGGCTGGAATGTCTACTAAGTTCGAGATGAGTGACCTTGGTAAGCTTACTTACTATCTTGGTATTGAAGTTAGTCAAGGAATCAACGGAATAGAAATCAAGCAAGAAGCCTATGCTCGTCGAATCCTTAAGGAAGCTGGTTTAGACTCTTGTAACTCGACGCTAATACCAATGGAGTTCGGATTGCAATTGTCAAAAGGACTTGATGAACCAGAGATTGACGCAACCAAGTATCGAAGAAGGATTGGATGCTTGAGATATTTGTTACATACTCGACCGGATCTTGCTTTCTCAGTAGGGATTTTGAGCAGGTACATGCATAATCCAAGAAAATCACATGGCATTGTACTGAAACAGATCCTAAGGTAATTGAGAGGAACAGTGAGCTATGGAGTCTCATACAAGAGAGGAGCACCACACATTATAGGCTATAGTGATAGTAGTCACAACACGGATCCTGATGACGGAAGAAGCACCACAGGTCATGTGTTTTATCTTGGAGGAGCTCCTATAACTTGGTGTTCACAAAAACAGGAGATAGTTGTTTTGTCTTCATGTGAAGCAGAGTTCATTGCAGCAACGGAAGCAGCAAAGCAAGCTATATGGATTCAAGATTTGCTAAGTGAGATCACCGGGAAAAAGTATGAGAAGACTATGATCCGCATTGACAATGAGTCGGCCATAGAACTTACGAAGAACCCAGTTTTTCACAAAAGGAGTAAACACATTCACAAAAGTTTCCATTTCATTCGTGAGTGTGTGGAGAATGGACTACTTGAAGTGGAGCATGTACCTGGAGAAGAGCAGCGTGCAAACATTCTTACCAAAGCCTTGGCGAAGAACAAGTTTTCTGAAATGAGAGAGATGATCGGAGTTCAAGATCTCATGAAGAACAACTTGAAGCTTAAGGGGGTAAATGTTGGTTAAGCTTCTAGAATGTTATAGAATAGATTTCCTTAAAGGAATTAGGAATCTACTTAGAAAAGGAAAGTTGTAATACTAAACTAAAAAGGAAGTTAGTAGGTTTTAGAAAAGGAAGACTAGAACCCTATAAATTAAGATCATAAGAAGGATGTATGATCATAAGGAAAAACAGAGCTTGTGTTTAGTTTTGAGAAGATTTTCTAAACATTAACAAAGGAAGGATTCTTTGTTCAAGCTTTAAGGTTTTGTGCTATTGATTCTTTAAAAAGACTATACGAGGATAACTTCAAATGAAGTCTATTTCTTGCGGTATATTTTTGCAATTACAATTTAACAAAGCAGACTGCAAACGAAGTCTACCATAACCGGTTGACTTCTTTTGTAGTCTTCCTTTGTTAATTTTTTGGTTAGTTTTGCAATTAAATAGATAAAACTTGGTAGACTTCAATGGAAAGTTCAACTGGTTAACTTCAGTTATAGTCGATTCTGGTTATTTTTGCAATTGACCAACCTATTGACTTTACAATAGACTTCTGTCTACTATGTAGACTTCAACTATCCGTCAACAAGAAAAAGTAAACTTCGTCGTGGTTAGTTTTGCAATTGACCAAGTTTGACTTTCGTTAAGTAGACTTTGTACGAAATCTACAATAATGATGATTTTGTTTGCAGTCTGCCGTGGTCATTTTTGTGGTTGACCAACATTTGATTTTTTTAATAAGTAGACTTCTTTTGCATTCAACTAATTATTTTAATATAATATTATTACGGTCAATGCTTAAATATTTTGGTCAATGCCAAAAATAGTCACTATAGAAGTCTACTCGTTTATTATCGTAAGAAGACTTCGTCCGGCAGTCATAACTAAAAAGTTAAGAATTTGGTCAACTGCAAAAATACACCTTAGTAGACTGCAAATGAAGTATCTGACGGAAAGATTATAATGCAGTCTGAACCATATTTTTTTGTTTTCAATTAAAATTAAGGAGACTGAAATTGCAGTCTACGGGCTCGAAACTCGATAAATTTTTAATTGCAAAATTGACCACAGAGTAGACTTTACATGATATTATGACGGTTAGACTAACAAATGAAGTCTACTTTCGCAAAAAAATCAAGGAAAATCATGAAATCTACCGGAAAATAACCTTATCGGTGGTTGTTTCGCAATGACAAGCACCAAAAACGTCGTCTTTAGTCACCATGGAAGAAACCCAACACCAATTTAATCACTATCCAAGAATCATGACATATAACAAGATAAATGCACTTGCAAATTTTCTTGGATTAAAATGGAGAGGAGATGGAAGAAAATGAAGTTCTCATACCATTGGGTGTTATTTAAGCTTACAAATTCAGGTTGTTGAAGCTTTAAGAGCTTCAAATTTGGTTGTTCATGGTTGTTGGAAAATTGATGGTGGTGGCACAACCGTAAATAAAAGAAGAAGATGAGGATATGGATGTAATAAATATTTTCGCAAGAAATTCAAATAAATCAGAAATAATGGCATTTTCGTGAATACAATGAATGACCAAGGATTTAATAGGGAGAAAGTGGCAAATGTTGGAGAAAGAAAAAAATGTGTCTAAAATTGCAATTGACTCAAGTTAAAAGTCCAATTTTGCAAGTTTCCCATAGATTAATTCAGATCATATGCTCCCTCAAATATATTAATATTTTTGAAATATATTTTGTATTTTACCATTATAGTTATATTTATTTAATTTAAATCACTCTAAATCTCTACCAAATTAATAAGATTACTAAAATCAATAAAATATCATAAAAATAAAAATGAGTTTTTTTAAAAAAAACTCTCCACAATCTCTTAAAAAATTTGTGGCAGACAAATTTACACAGCAAAAATTCTCAAAAAACAGTTTATTTTTAAACTCTCTACCATCTCCTTTGAAACAAGTTTGATGTCTGGAAAAGTGATCTAAGAAGCAGATTTTCAATCTTGGCCATTTTTCTTATCTTTCTTCTTTAATTCTACTCTTCCTGTTTTTTTTTTTTTTTGAATGGAATGTTATATGATTGCATTGTTATAATCATCAGACTGCTATCTTATATAATATGAGAAAGAAGGTTTTTCTCAATTTTTGTTAAGGAGATGACATTTGATTTATTATGTTCCTAACACCTGTTTTTTTTTGGGACCTAATTCTATAGTTTAGACCTAATTAATTACAAGCCCATAAAACCAAAAAAAAATAACCATCTACATTTCCTTCCTTCCTTCTTTAATCAGAAACATATGCAGCCCCCAATAATCTATACTATGAAAAATGGCCAACTCTCTCTATTTGAGTGACACGTCAGCAGTGGAGAGAGTGCCACCTGTCTATCCTCATTAAAAACAAACAGTCTTAAACTTAAAGTAATATGAATCATCTTTCATGTATTTCATTCTTTTTATATCACAAACATTTTCAATACTTATATAAAAAATTTAGAAAGCTTTTGAACATGTCCAAGAAAATAGATGGATCACCAAAAGAAAAAAAGGGCATCGAGAGTGAATCAAAGCGACACTTCTTTCTTTTGGCGTAAACCATGTTGATATTGTAGAGAAATTCATGAAAGTTTGTCCCTACAGAAATACAATTTTATATAGAAAGAAGATTGAAGTTTTGTTCACTATCAACTGGAAGATATTTGAATAAAACTATAGAATGTTGGGTTAGAAAAATACAGAGACAAAAATGAAGATAGTTTAATATATTCATGACTGTTGGTTTTCATATTCTAATATTTAGAAGTTGTCAAAAAGAATACGAAATGAAATTTTTACTAAGAAACAAATTCAAGAGTTATATTCAAAAAATTGAAGAGCTAATATGCAAGGAATATGTATATCTTAATTATATCTATTAAAGAGTTAGTCAAGCTGTAATTATTGATAAAATAAAATGTTAGTGTTTAAAAGTATTTAATTGAGAAGCTTAAGTAGGAATATATATTCAAATACTTAAGTTTTTTTTTTTTGAATGAATGTAAAATTTCTTCAACCACAAAACTCTTTGTTATAAAATATGCATCTTTAGATCAAACTTTCATTTAAAATATATTTTTTTGATGTTTTAAACAAAAATTGTAGAATGCTTAAATTTCTCAAAAAAAGTTGTTTATGCATGTATCTAATAATTCAATTACAAAATTAGAAAATCTATGTTGGGTTAGGCACTAGTGTGACTCACCATCTGGGAAGTTGGCATCGTTATCTCTTTTTCTTTCCCCCTCCTCTGTACTCTTCTGCTATTGTTTCTCTCTCTAGTTAAGGCTAGCCTCCCCTATATTTTCTGTACCTTATTAGTAGATTGGTTATCTAGGCTCCTTTGTAAACACGTTAGAATTCAAGAAAATCCTTTAACAAAAAAAATCTCTTGTAATTATAACAAACAAATCAAGGTTAATAAAGGTCATTTGCAAAACTTTTTAAGTGTTGTTTTAGTAAAGATGGAATATGGATGTGTTGATATAGTAATATAGCAACATTTATTTATTATTCTGGGTAATTTCCCAAATAAATATGATGATTTCATCAATTCTTCAAAAAAAAATAGAAACATATGTGCAATGTTACTTAAAGCAAACAGCTCATACAAAGCCAAAGCTGCCACTGGAACAAAACAACAACAAACATAAACAAATATATTGCATAAACATGAAAGACATGAGAAATGATCTCATGCACTTCCAACAGGGTCATCTTTTGGTTGATCGCGTATACTAACACTCACCAATAGCAAAGGCTTTGCAGTACGTAGCTCATTTGCAATTGCGGCATTGACAATGAAGTTTCGTGGCGTTGCGTATACAGCTTCCGAATTTAAACGCCGTTAACCCACACATTTGTTCACACATTTTGGGATTTATTATTATCTTTTTTTTTTCGTCAACGAGTTGTTCACAAACCAACATACGAGCCGGAATATTAAGTGTGCGACAATCTTTTAGATTTTTAGCCTCTAGTTTTGATATTCCTGAAATGTTAAGTCAACAAGTTAGAAAATATAAAAAATATGAAATGGATTACTTAAATAAATATTTCAGTTTTGTTTAGGTTTGAATATATAACATACTCTGTCATTTTCATTCAAAAGAAATTTGGGTTTGGATTTTTTTTTTCTTTTCTTTCTTGCATTTAACAATGGCAAAAAAAAAAAAATATATATATATATATATATATTTTTAAAAGGGTAAACAAATAATCGAAACATATCTGAGACTCATATTATGTTTATGACCTGTTATTATCGTCAACGTGAAGATCATCACAAAAGTGATCAAGCGAAGAAGCATACTTTCAATCTTGGCCATTTTTCTTATCTTTCTTCCTTTATTCCACTCTTTCTTTTTCTTTTTTTGGATGTAATGTTTTATTATTGTATTGTATAATCATCAGACTGCTATATATATATATAGTGAGCTTTTATTTTTATTTTTGGAAAAAGGAAAAGAAATATTGTCCTTAAAACATGCATATTGAAGAATTACGAAGAATGATAAATTAAAGTATACTAATCTGATGACCACATATTATTTGCTAATTTTAGTAAATAGAAAACATGAGTTTGGAAAAGTACTAACGTTTACGGTAAAAAATTTTTAAACCACAACCTATAAAAAAAATTTAAACCATAACCTATAATACTTTTTATCACCATATATTTCAGAAGTGTTCGGATTGGTTTCGTTTCGATTCTATTTGATTTCGACTAAGAGCACTCAAATAATATAGTCGTTCAACGATTACTTAAATATGATAACTTCATCAATTCCTCAAAAAAAAAGAAACATTTGTGCAACGATTACATAAAGCAAACGGCTCATACAAAGCCAAAGCTGCCATTGGAACAAAACAACAACTAACATAAACAAATATATTACATAAACATAAAAGACATGAGAAATGATCCCATACACTTCCAACAGGGTCATCTTTTGGTTGATCGCGTATACTAACACTCATCAATTATTCAATAATTACTAGTTACTAGTAATAAATTTGTAACGCAAAGGCTTTGCAGTAGCTCACTTGCAAGTGCGGCATTGACAATCAAATAACGTGGCGTTGCGTGCGTTTCTTACACAGCTTCCGGTTCCGGATTTATATGGTGTAATCATTGTACACGTTCGTTCACATATTTTAGGTTTTTTTTTTGTTTTTCGTTCATATCTTTACACAACGCCTCCACCCCCATAGGAAAAGTAAATGTGCGACAATGATTTTTAGCCTCTAGTTTTGATATTCCTGAAATCGTGTTAAGTCAACAAGTTAGAAAATATTAAAAATATGATAGGATTACTTAAATAATTATTCTAGTTTTGTTTTGGTTTGAATAACTCTGTCATTTTCATTCAAAAGAAATTTGGGTTTGGGTTTGGATATCTTTTTTTTCTTTCTTGCATTTAACAATGGCAATTTTTTTTTTTTAAAGGGTAAACAAATAAACGAAAGATATCTGAGACTCATATTATGTTTATGACCTGCTATTATCGTCAACGTGAAGATCATCACAAAAGTGATCAAGCGAAGAAGCAGACTTTTAATTTTGGCCATTTTTCTTATCTTTCTTCCTTTATTCCACTCTTTCTTTTTTCATTTTTGGATGGAATGTTTTATGATTGTATTGTATAATCATCAGACTGCTATTATATGTATAGTGAGCTTTTATTTTTATTTTTCGAAAAAGTAAAAGAAACATTGTCCTTAAAACATGCATATCGAAGAGTTACGAAAAAGGATAAAGTATACTAAACTGATGACCAAATACTATTTGCTAATTTTAGTAAATAGAATGAGTTTGGAAAAGTATTAACGTCTACAGTAAAAAAAATTATTAAACCACAACCTATAGTACCTTTTATCACCATATAATTCGGGAGCGTTCGTATCAGTTTCGTTTCGATCCTATTTGGTCTCGCCGTCTCGGCTAAGAGAATATGACATTTGAAGACGTTAAGATCGTGGCTACTGAATATCACTGAAATGATATAGTCGTTCAACTATATTGAATACAGTATGAAAATTGACACAAATTATTTAATCAGATTTTTTCTTTTTTTCTCTTCGAAAAATGATTTATTTCTTACACTATAGCAAAAAGCTAAAAAAACATATGTTATTTTATAAAGATATCAATTGAAAGCATATAACAAACATTAGCGTGTACAATTAGATTGTGTATGAGTATATATCTATGTTGAAAGAAGTTTAACTAACATTACTCCAGATTTTGTTTCCTAAATATCTTTCATTTCATTTCAACTAAGAAAATAACAGCAGTCAATATAGAAATAGAAACTATCATATATTTAATCACACGTTATGTTGTGTGTTGAAGATATTTTCTATATCTGAAATTCTGAATCCTTCGCAAACAAAGAAAACAACAATTTAATTCCATTTTGTTTTTCAAAACCTGTGAGTTTTGATTCTTAACGTTAAAAAAAACTTCGATTGACATTTATTTAAAAATTATAATTAACATATATAAACTTAATAATTTTTTTAATTATTATGAATATGTAAAATTAAAAAGTCTAAAATACTATATAATGTGGTTATATAGTAGATGAGTTATAAAGAAGACATGTTGGTATTAATTAAATATTATTAAATTGGTGTTAACACGGGTTAAATCATCATTTAATTATTTACCAACACTACTAATATTAGAATATTTGACATAAAATCAAATTGATTTAACTTAGATTGTATAGAATAGTTAATTCTTTAGGAAAAATGTGTAATCACAGAGTATAAATTACTGATTATGTATTTAGATCTCTTATTTATGTCGTAATAATTAAAAATCAAAATAGAATCTCAAACACTAAACAAAACAAACTAAATATAACAAACAAATGGTCATGAAGTGTATTGTGGGTTAAAAAAATAATATAAATATTTAACCGCACAACAATTAGAAAATTTAGTTATGCCTTTATTTACAAAACATCCAATATTTAACAAATAGATACAGCATAAAATATAAATAATAATAAAAATTATATATCCGCGGTATACCGTGGGTTAAAATCTCGTATATATATATTAGAATTAGAAGTGACAAAAGTTACAATTGCTTGCTTTATAAGTAACGAACCAAAAAAACCCCAAGAGTCGAAATGAACGAGGCCTAGTAAAACACACAAGAGTAAAGCCCATTAAGAAAAGAAAAGTAAAACCCACTAGGTGACCCTCTATAAAAACAGGGACAGCATTCTGATCCCACTTAGAAAGTCAAAACCTGTAAAAGAAGAAAAAGTCCTATAAAAAAAACACTTCACGAGTGTTGTCTCTTCGGTCTGCTGCCTACTTTGAGAGAGAAGAGAAAGAAAACCCTTGAAGGAGAGAAGAGAAAGAAAGCTAGAGACCAAGAAGAAAAAGAAGAAAAATTCAAGAATTGCTCCAACCAAAGAGGTTACTATTTTTTTTTTTTTTTNTATCTGTCATTGTAAATGGAAGATACAGTAGAGAGAACAGAGACTCCCACAAATTTCATTTTTTTTTTTTTTGCTTATGTGTAATCTCAATAGTTCGAGTTTGATATCTCTGTTAGTAAAAAAAAAAAAGTATCTGATGATGATTCGGGTATTTGTGTTTCCAGAAACAGAGGAGATCATGATGCTCACAAGCGGAAATGCCGGAGGAGGAGATGACAACAGAAGTATCCAAGGAGGACATTTTGTTGATTGGCCTAGAGTTGAGTATAAGTTATACACACATATGCATCAGTCTGCCTTGTTTCTTTTGCTTTTGCTTGGTAGTATGCCTTTTTCGTCGTGTTCCATATCTCTGAGGTTTTCAGAGAACAATGAGACACTCGTGTCTCCTAGTAAGCTCTTTGAGATGGGTCTCTTCAGATCCAGGGTTCCAGAACAGAATCGTTGGTATCTAGGAATTTGGTTTAAAAAATTCCCCAGCAAAGTAGTTTGGGTTGCTAATAGAGACGATCCTCTCTCCAGTCCCACTGGAATCTTCAACATCTCAAATTCGGAGCTGGTCCTCTTCGATAGTCTCAGTTTTGTATGGAAGGAAAACTTGGGGAACCTTGTCAATAAGGAATCCTTGGTGGTGGCAGAGCTTCTCGATGACGGCAATTTCGTGGTAAAAGATCCAACCGGGTTGTTATTGTGGCAGAGCTTTGATTCTCCCACTGACACTTTACTCCCTGGAATGATACTTCATGACACAAGCATAAAATCCTGGAACAGCTCACAAGATCCGTCAAGTGGAGCCTACACATACATGATCACAAATCTTCAAGAAGGTTTCATTCTTCTTGACAATGGAATTTACGCGACACGTATCTTTCCGATCAAAACAGTACCTTCCACCTTCCCTGCAATGTTAAGAATTGAGGAAAATGGAGACCTGCAGCTCCTCGTCTGGAGAGGAAAATGGGAAGTGGACTGGACTTCTCGAGTTGAGGAGGATTGTGATCTGTACAATTTCTGCGGTGGTGATAATAAGTTCTGCGAGATAGTAAACCTTAACCCCATGTGTAACTGTATCAAAGAATTTGAGCCAAGAAATGACCATCATTCTGGAGATCATTGCGTGAGAAAGACAAAACTGAGTTGCCTTGAGAAAGAGTTTGCGAAGATGAGAAATATGAAGCTTCCAGAGTTTGGAAAGCAAATGATCCACACGATCAATATGGGATTCGAAAAGTGCAAGTATAGATGCCTCAGAGATTGCACTTGTACGGCGTTTGCAAACGTGGACACGCAAAATGGCATGTCAGATTGCATGATGTGGTTAGATACTGAGCCGTTAGTTGATGTTCGCAGTTACAATGGCGGCGACAAGGGGCAAGATCTATATATAAAGATAGCCGTGCCTGAAGATTTCGGTTAGTTATATATATTTTTCTACAAATAATAATAATAAGTCGTCTAGATATATGCCTTAATTAATAATTACTCTATTCAACAAGGAAATAAGAATATGAGTGAAACCACCATCGGGTTGATTGCTGGAGGAGCCAGCACATTGCTTCTCATCTTCATCTTGCTTTTCTTATTCAAAAGAATAAGAAAGATGATGGCAAGAACAATTGGTATTTTTTTTTTTTATTCTCTGTTAAAATCTTCTTATATAATATTCTTTTTCAATTAATATACATCTTGTTCGATCGTAGACACTAATTTTTTTATTTATTTTTGTGTTCATGTCTCATAACGGAAAACAGTGTGTCAACGTGAAAATCCAACCATGGAGATGACAAGCATAACCGAGGAATGGCAATCAAAAGCCATGGATTTTGAAGTCATTTCCCAAGCCACCAACTTCTTCTCTGACTCCAACAAGATTGGAGAAGGTGGTTTTGGTAACGTTTACAAGGTATGTATTCATGATCATCTTACTCTATTCATTGTAAAAAGCACTCTGACCATTGGCTAGATTCAGATTGTGTTTTTTTTTAACGAGAGATGTGGTGACACTGACAGGGTCGGTTACTTAACGGGTTAGAGGTTGCTGTCAAGAGGATTATTAGTATGACACCTGGGGGGATCGAAAACTTTGACAACGAGGTGAGACTCATTGGGCTAGTTCAGCATATAAACATCATCCGACTCATTGGTTTTTTCTCTGACGAAAACGAGAGGATCCTAGTATATGAGCACCTGGAAAACCTAGGACTCAACTCGTGCATTTTCGGTTAGTATAGTGCGGGCCTCTCTTTTCTCGGAAGCTATATATTCAAGAGTTAAAGTATATATCTGTACGTTTGACTTGGTTTTGATCTTTTTCATAGACACAACCCGAAGCTCTTCTTTAAACTGGCAAAAGAGATTCAACATTGCCATTGGTATTGCTCGAGGGCTTTCATACCTTCACCAAGATTCCCGATTCAAGATAATCCACCTTGACCTGAAACCAAGCAATATCTTGCTTGGTGTAGACATGATCCCAAAGATCTCCGATTTTGGGATGGCAAAGACACTGGCAAGGGACGAGACAGAAGCTATTGCCACGGGCGGGGGCGGAACTTTGTAAGCAAA
>NC_025693.1:37162131-37164415 GCF_000633955.1 Camelina sativa
AAAACAGTGTGTCAACGTGAAAATCCAACCATGGAGATGACAAGCATAACCGAGGAATGGCAATCAAAAGCCATGGATTTTGAAGTCATTTCCCAAGCCACCAACTTCTTCTCTGACTCCAACAAGATTGGAGAAGGTGGTTTTGGTAACGTTTACAAGGTATGTATTCATGATCATCTTACTCTATTCATTGTAAAAAGCACTCTGACCATTGGCTAGATTCAGATTGTGTTTTTTTTTAACGAGAGATGTGGTGACACTGACAGGGTCGGTTACTTAACGGGTTAGAGGTTGCTGTCAAGAGGATTATTAGTATGACACCTGGGGGGATCGAAAACTTTGACAACGAGGTGAGACTCATTGGGCTAGTTCAGCATATAAACATCATCCGACTCATTGGTTTTTTCTCTGACGAAAACGAGAGGATCCTAGTATATGAGCACCTGGAAAACCTAGGACTCAACTCGTGCATTTTCGGTTAGTATAGTGCGGGCCTCTCTTTTCTCGGAAGCTATATATTCAAGAGTTAAAGTATATATCTGTACGTTTGACTTGGTTTTGATCTTTTTCATAGACACAACCCGAAGCTCTTCTTTAAACTGGCAAAAGAGATTCAACATTGCCATTGGTATTGCTCGAGGGCTTTCATACCTTCACCAAGATTCCCGATTCAAGATAATTCACCTTGACCTGAAACCAAGCAATATCTTGCTTGGTGTAGACATGATCCCAAAGATCTCCGATTTTGGGATGGCAAAGACACTGGCAAGGGACCAGACAGAAGCTATTGCCACGGGCGGGGGCGGAACTTTGTAAGCAAACTATACTACCACCGTATCTTCATTCATTATTTTCTTAAATTGTGAGAGCTAAATATATCGTTATGCATGCAGTGGTTACATGCCGCCCGAATACTTGAGAAACAATATATTCTCTGTGAAATACGATGTTTTCAGCTTTGGGGTCATGCTTCTTGAGATTCTCAGTGGAAAGAGAAACAGTAGGTTCCCTGCCCTGAACGACGGAGAAACTCTTCTAAGCTACGTAAGCTTATAATTAACAACCAAATTCTACCTTTTAATTTGTCGTTTCTAAAAATAAACACTTATATATATATATATATATATATATATATATATATATAATTTAATTACATTTTACACACAGATATGGAGGAACTGGAGCGAAGGAAAGGGGCTAGAGATCGTCGATCCGGCCATTACATCTTCATCAGAATTTCGACCAGATCAAGTTCTAAGGTGCATACAGATTGGTCTCTTGTGCGTTCAACAACTTGCACAAGACAGACCGACTATGTGGTTGGTGGTTCTCATGCTAGAAAGTGAAACAGTTGATATCGATATGCCTAAATCCCCCGGTGACACTAGTTCATCCTCGAGGGAACATCTAGATGATGAATCTTACAGCGTTTGTCAAAGGACCATGTCGACCATGAACGGTCGGTAATAACTTACTTCCAGAATTCGACAAAGGATTCTAAGTTTTATAACGTCTCGTTTTCGAACAAAAATCTATCTTTGTAAAACTCAAATCTCTCAAGTTCATTCGACTATGTGGTTGGTGGTTACTCATTATTCATTAAATTATTGAACTACAAATTCTTGTTGTTGCTTAATTTACTGGGAGATTGATCATGGAATAAATTTACATAACACAAATATCTGAAAAGGAATAACATGATCAGCTAACTTTACATAGATTCTCTCCATAGTTTTGCAGCCCGTCTCCATTGAGCTATTTTAGTGAGTAGTTTGGTAATAAAAACAGATTAAATATAATCTAAATAGTCCAATTATGCTTTAGGATCGATCGTTAGATTAGATGTTTTAGAATTATCAAGGATCTTGGGCGTGTCAATTGGTGATTGGCTGGAAAAAAAAAAGAGGGAAAATGTTTTCTTTTTCTTCCCTCGGCGAAATCGGAAGAAATCTACAACATTTGGGACTTCATCTCACCTCCGATCTTCTTCTAATAAGTTTTTTTCTTTTTTCTTTTTATATTGAATCGAATTGACGGATATGGTGTTTAATTTGTTTGATATATGATGAAAATTCAAATCTTATTATCAGGATCCGACATGATGACGAACCCAAACCCGACCATTGATTGAAAGCAGCTTCGCCGGTAACAAAATCTTGACTTTAATCAATCTCACAAGACAAAAGATGTTTATCGATTTCGGATTTTAAAGCCGTTCACGTGCAGAACTTGATTTAGTATTTATCACAATCAAATAGATCAAACAGCGAAAGACATTTTAGTT
>NC_025693.1:37164667-37210782 GCF_000633955.1 Camelina sativa
TGGGCGTGTCAATTGGTGATTGGCTGGAAAAAAAAAAGGGGGAAAATGTTTTCTTTTTCTTCCCTCGGCGAAATCGGAAGAAATCTACAACACTTGGGACTTCATCTCACCTGCGATCTTCTTCTAAGGTTTTTTTTTTTTTCTTTTTATATTGAATCTAATGAAATCAAATTGACGGATATGGTGTTTAATTTGTTTGATATATGATGAAAATTCAAATCTTATTATCAGGATCCGACATGATGACGAACCCAAACCCGACCATTGATTGAAAGCAGCTTCGCCGGTAACAAAATCTTGACTTTAATCAATCTCACAAGACAAAAGATGTTTATCGATTTCGGATTTTAAAGCCGTTCACGTGCAGAACTTGATTTAGTATTTATCACAATCAAATAGATCAAACAGCGAAAGACATTTTAGTTTGTTATAAGTATTTTTTTTTTTTTTCTCAAAATCAATTGTAAATGGCATCTCTTGTAAATATAACAAACAAATCATTTATGGTTAATAAAGGTCATTTGCCTGACTTTTTTAAGTGTTGTTTTAGGAAAGATGGAATATGGATGTGTTGATATAGTAGTAATATAGCAACATTTATGTATTATTCTGGGTAATATCCCAAATAAATATGATGATTTCATCAATTCTTCACAAAAAAAAATAATAGAAACATTTGTGCAACGATTACTTAAAGCAAATGGCTCATATATACAAAGCCAAAGCTGCCATTAGAACAAAACAACAACAAACATAAACAAATATATTGCGTATAATGATATAAACATAAAAGACATGAGCAATGATCCCATGCACTTCCAACAGGGTCATCTTTTGTTTGATCGCATATACTAACACTCACCAATAGCAAAGGCTTTGCAGTACGTAGCTCATTTGCAATTGCGGCATTGACAATTAAGTTTCGTGGCGTTTAAACGCCGTTAACCCACACATTTTGGGATTTATTATTATCTTTTTTTTTTCGTCAACGAGTTGTTCACAAACCAACATACGAGCCGGAATATTAAGTGTGCGACAATCTTTTAGATTTTTAGCCTCTAGTTTTGATATTCCTGGAATCGTGTTAAGTCAACAAGTTAGAAAATATTAATAATATGAAATCTATTATTTAAATAAATATTTCAGTTTTGTTTAGGTTTGAATATATAACATACTCTATCATTTTCTTTCAAAAGAAATTTGGGTTTGGATTTTTTTTTTTTTTTTTTCTTTCTTGCATTTAACAATGGCAAAAAAAAAAAATATATATATATATATATATATAAAAGGGTAAACAAATAATCGAAACATATCTGAGACTCATATTATGTTTATGACCTGTTAGTATCGTCAACGTGAAGATCATCACAAAAGTGATCAAGCTAAGAAGCATACTTTCAATCTTGGCCATTTTTCTTATCTTTCTTCCTTTATTCCACTCTTTCTTTTTCTTTTTTTGGATGTAATGTTTTATTATTGTATTGTATAATCATCAGACTGCTATATATATATATATATAGTGAGCTTTTATTTTTATTTTTGGAAAAAGGAAAAGAAACATTGTCTTGCATATTGAAGAATTACGAAGAAGGATAAATTAAAGTATACTAATCTGATGACCACATATTATTTGTTAATTTTAGTAAATAGAAAACATGAGTTTAGAAAAGTATTAATGTTTACGGTAAAGAAAAGTTAAACCACAACCTATAAAAAAATTTAAACCACAACCTATAATACTTTTTATCACCATATATTTCAGGAGCGTTCGGATCGATTTCGTTTCGATTCTATTTGATTTCGGCTAAGAGCACTCAAATAATATAGTCGTTCAACTATATTGAATGCAGTATGGAAATGGATATCACTGAAATAATATAGTCGTTCAACTATAGCGAGATCGTTCCAAAGAGAACATGCCATTTGAAGACGTCAAAATCGTGGCTACTGAATATCACTGAAATAATATAGTCGTTCAACTATACTGAATGCAATATGGAAATGGATACAAATTATTTAATTAGTTTTTTTTCCTTTTTTCTCCTCGAAGAGTGATTCATTTCTTACAATATAGCAAAAAGCTAAGAAAAAACACATATTATTTTATAAAGATATCAATTGAAAGCATATAACATACACTAGGGTGTACAATTAGATTGTGTATGAGTATATATCTCTATATACTTATTATATAAGCAATGTTGAAAGAAGTTTATAGTTTAACAAAAAAAAAAAAAAGTTTATAGTTTAACATGTTTTCATGTGGTATAATATTAGGCATTGCATTTGTACACATTTACGACCAAAACCAACCAAAAAAATAGGGGCCAACCGAAAAATGAAAAAAAATCGACCAAAGGGAAAATTTAATATACAAATATTCGATTCGACCTATCAATCTAATCGGTTTACTTGTTTTCAATTTCCATGATAGTTTACCAAAATCTATTTGGGCCTTCAATTATATATTTTGGGCTTTATACACAATAAAATGATATAGTCATCAGTAGCCCTTTAAGTTGTGTCACTCAGAACTAGAAATGTGTTTTTTCAAAGTACAATCTATATATAAATCAGATCATCCAGTTAAGATACGTTTTCGTTTCATATTTAGTTTCGATTTCATTAGAAGTTTAGAACTAATAAAACTGAAAAAAAGAAAAAAAAAACAAACAAACTCAATTGAAACATAACTACATAAAGCTGATATTCATTTGTAATAATTGTTGTTACTTATTTGTAAGAAAAACCGTCTGTTTTTTAACTTGAACTATTTTTGCTGTTATACTACATTACTACTTTATTATTAAGAATTTATTTTTTGTTCTAATCAAAAAAATAAAATAATTTTATCCTTTTTATATTAAATTGAGCCTGTTTGTTTTTGTTTCACTTAGTCAATTTATTTTCACTTTTTTAAAAAATTGTCAATATCAAATCAAATTTAGTTATTACCTAATCAACATTTAATTAAATCAAAGAATTTTCAACCCGCCCATTCACGGATAAAATTTTTAGATAAAATATTTGCATACAAAGTTAGTCATCTACTTAATGTAACACACACAATATTAAGAAAGGAAAATAAAATACAATATAGAAAAAACCAGTTCATCTTCTTCACCTACTTAAGGTAATTTCTTTCTTTTAACCCCTTTTTTTTTTTTAAACCAAATTTGAGTCCTTAAATTTAGTCATCTACTAATTACTTAAATTAACTAAATTAGTTAGAAACAAAAATTAATTATCTAAATTTAAGGTATACAAAATCCAAAATTAAATATTTCACTTCTCCGTCCACTGAGTAAACTAATCAAACCTCTCTCTCTCTCTCTCTTTGGCGGAGAAAAAGTCGCCGATCCGACTGTGTAAAATGATGAGCCATGGTGGTGGTGGCGGCGGCGGAGGAGGAGGAGACGCTGAACGTATGTTAGCTCAAGCAGAGAAGCTACTCTTAAGCGGAGACTTAAACGGTTCAAAAACCTATGCGATCCGCGCATGCGAAGCCGATCACTCACTCGTAGACCACGCCGAACTAATCCTCGCCGTCGCCGATACTTTAATCGCCGGAGAATCAAGAATCAGAGGAACAGCCTCCGAACTTCCCGACTGGTACGCCGTGCTCCGTCTCGTTCGTCTGACTCACAACCCTGAACTCGTCGCGACTCAGTACAGCAGACTCGCCGTGTTGCTTAACCCGGGTCGGAATCGGTTCCCGTACTCTGAGCAAGCTTTTAGGTTGATCTCTGATGCTTGGTATGTTCTCTCTGATCCTTCTAGAAAGGCATTGTATGATAGGGAACTGCATCTGAGTCAATTTGGGAACCTCGGTCAATTAGGGTTTCAGCTTTTCAATCAATCCCCTCCTCCTCCTCAATCGCAATCGCCTCAGCATCAGAACCAAACGTTGTCGTTTCAGAACCAGCAGTTACCATTTCAGCTTCATCAACCACATTTTGCTCAGCCTGTACAGCAACAACAACAACAACAAAGGTCTCAGTTTGATCAGCAGTTATTGCAGGACCAACAACAAGCATCTTGGAGGCAACAGTTTGGTCAAGAGCAAACTAGTGATTGGAAAAGACCACTAGAAGAGGAGGAAGAGAGGTTGATTAATTTGAACAATGCAACTGATAGGAGTGTTCAGTCTAGTCGTCGTTTTGCTGAGCCGGACCGACCGCCTAGTAGATCTTCTTCTCATAGGACTCCTTCCACTGATTTGACATGGGCTTCATCTAAGCCTACTCCAACATCTGCCTCTGTACACCATTCTGACTCTGTGCCGTGGCAGTCCAATGAGCCAGCTAGGCAGTATCAGTCATCTAGTAGGTCTAGTGAAGCTGCTCATCTCTCGCTGCTTCCTTCTGTTTCAGTCTCACCTCATGCATCTCAGCCAACTCGCTCGATTCAGTCACATGCAGTCTCTAAACCGCAGCCAGTTTCTAAACCACATCCGCCATTCCCAATCTCTCAGCCTCCATCGACCTCTAAGCCATTCCCTATGTCTCAGTCACCTCAGACCTCTAATCCGTTCCCTGTCTCTCACTCATCACTAAAGTCTAAGCCTTTGCCGGTCTCTCAGTCATCACAAAACTCTAACCAATTCCCGGTGTCTCAGTCATCATCGAAGTCTATGCCATTCCCTGTGTCTCAGCCACTACCTACCTCTAACCCATTTCCGGTGTCCCAGCCAGCACCAAACTCTAAACCAATCTCCATGTCTCAACCATTATCGACTGCTAGACCTTTCCTAGCATCCCATTCACCACTACCCTCTAAGCAATGTCCTATATCTCAGCCACCTCCGACCTCCAAGGCATTCCCGGTATCTCAGCCACCACCAGCCTCTAAGCCATTCCCAATATCACAGCCATCTAATACCTCTAAGCCAATGCCAGTATCTCAGCCACCCACAACCTCTAAGCCATTTTCTATGTCTCAGCCACCACCAGCCTCTAAGCCGTTCCCAACATCACAGCCATCCAATATCTCTAAGCCAATGCCAGTATCTCAGCCACCCACAACCTCTAAGCCGTTGCCAGTGTCTCAGCCATCACCGGCATTTCAGTCAACCCGTCCCTCTCAGCCACCTGCAGCCTCTAGTTCTCTCTCTCCACTGCCTCCTGTCTTCGATTCAACTCAATCATTCGAGCCACCTCCAGTCTCAACTACTCCCTCTCCGGTTCCAGCAGCCTCTACTATCCCATCTCCACCACCGCCTGCTCAGCCAACTCGTGTTTTTAACCAAACCCAACCTACAGAACATACTCCAAAGACCGGGGCTGCAAGACCAGATTCCGAGCCGGAGGTTCTGAGTTTCTGGACTACTTGTCCATACTGCTACGTGCTTTATGAGTATCCCGTCATTTACGAGGAAAGCGTGCTTAAATGCCAAACTAAGAGCTGCAGGAGAGCTTACCAAGCGGTGAAGGTTCCTTCACCACCGCCAGTTACCGAAGAAGATAGCTACTATTGCTGTTGGGGTTTCTATCCAGTAGGATTCTCAGAAGTTACTAAAGTCCCAGTCAGTGGTTTACAGTCTAAAATTCCAGTCAGTGATTTACCCAAATCAGCACCCAAAAAACCATCTCCAAAGGTATATTATTATGACGATGAAGATGTTGATGATGATTCATACATAGATTCGGATCTTAGTGACGACGATGATGATGATGATGATGATTGGCTGATGAATGGAACAAAAAGGAAGAAAAATGTGAAGCAAAGTAAAGCTAAAGCTTCAACCAAAACAAAACGTCGAAAAGCAATTGAGGTTGATTGAGTAAAAAAAAAAAATCAGGTAGGGAACAGAAAGAGAACAACTTTCATGTAAGGCTCTCTCTCTCTTCTTTATTTCTGGCTCTGTTTGTTGTACTTTTTAGTTGTAGTAGCTTCTATTTTTATGTAGTGTAGGGTAAAACTGCTTGCTTCCGCAGTTTCCATGTTCTGTTTAGGCTCTGCTGCGGTCGGATCGGTCTTAGTGATTCGAGGTTAAGCTTAGAAACAACGTTTGTAACTTGTAATGATGTTCTGGTGCCTCTTTTTGGATTAATGTAGTATCATCCTTTTTTTGGAAAGACGGTGGAGTTTCATCATTTTGATCAGTTTAGGATTTTGAAAAAAAAATACTCACTCTCTCGTTTTGTTCACTTGCCTCTTGTTACTATACTTAAGTATAAATTTTGGTATATGGCAGATCAGAGTTGTATAGTACTGTAGTAAGTATTTTTATTTATGAGTTTGAATATGTCGAGTGACTATAAAGTGACTATAATCTATAAATTAAAACCTTGCATTTTAGTAAACCGTCTCAGTTTGACTTTTCCCTTACAATTCTCCCTGCCTCTGATATGGAAAAATAAATTTGTGATATGGAAAAGTAAATTTATGATAATTTGATTCCTTACATATCTAGGGAAACGACGATAGAATCAAATTATCATAAATTTGTTGGGCTATGTTGGGCTAACTAGTCCATTCGATCCACAGTCCAATACAAAATGGGCTATATATAGTTTCAGTTATGTAGTGGAACGACAAATATCAAAGTGGACCGGTTTGAAGAACCAAGCTTAGATGTGAACCCAAATATGATGTGTCGTATTTAAATCAATCATAAATTCATAATGATCATATATACTAATCATTAATTCGTCATCACCTACAAATCTGTGATTCTGTAGGTGCATGAAGATCCAAATGGACACCCTAACGAGTATTAGATCATTTAATTTATCAATATTAAAAGTTAAAACTTAAAACCATCTTAATGATCAGATAAGCATATCATTAATTCGTCATCACCTACAAAACAAATCTATGACTCTGCAGGTGCATGAAGATCAAATTGGACATGCAACTAAAGGGACCCCATTTACCAAAATGTCAGACCTAATCATGACCACATTTAATATATTAATTACAAAATATTTACTTCATCACTAACAATTATTGCAAACCATTCAATGGCTGTTTCAGTGTCCACGTTATCATCTGCAATTTACACTCCTTAATTATTGCGTGTCACTAGTACTAATTTAATACGCAAACCTTTCTTAATCTTCTTTTCACTTGCACTAAATAAACCTTTACAAAATACTGTATTGTTTTTTTCTCTTTGTATTGTGTTTTCTAGTCCAAGTTCAACAATTCAACCACACTATCACATTAATTATTTCTACCGACTAAACACATTCGATGGCTTGTTTAACGATAAGTCTGATAACCTCATAATCGCTAATATTTTCTCGGTTTTATATTACTTGAAAATTTCGCAAATATCAAAAAAACTATTATATTTTCTGTTTTACTTTTTATTAATACACTATTTCATTTGATGTACTGTATGTAATTACTAAGCTAAAAATTAAGAATAAAATTAAAAATTTGATTCATAAAATTGCATCGTAAACACATAACAGAAAGTGATATAGAAAAAAAAAATTCTAGAACGACAACTATCAAAATCCAAAAAAAAGTAGTACTTATTTTATTGTAATTAAACACATTTTCATAGAAATCTCTATATGTAGTGAAATTTATTCAGATTCGTAAAATGAGTTAATCAAGTCTAGTTGAGAAAAAAAAAACTGTAATTAAGTACTACACCTTAAAGTATACAATAAATACATGTCAATCTTGTGAATCATTCAACCAGCTGTGGGGAAAAAACTGGACAATTAATCCTTGTCATAACTACACAAAATAAATGAATTGAAGAGATGATCATCTAATAATTGACGCAAATCAATTAATATGATCGGCCTTTAATAACTTTAAAAGAAAGATAATCTTAAGTCTTCGTCCAAAAGGACCAAAACAGTAAATTTTGGTCCAAAAATATAAAAATATAAAAAAATTTAACAAAAATATATATATAATAAAAATACAGTTTGGTCCAACTATGCTGCATGCACGCACGAGCTGCTTAACTCTAGCTATGTAAAGTCTTTTTCCTGACCAAAAAAAAAATAATTATGTATAGATAACATTTATGTAATTAAATTTTATCTCAGAAAATTTATTCAAGTGATGAAGAGTCAGTCAATAATTAAATCTCTTTAGATGAATTGAACACATGAACTCATCAATGACGAAATTTAAAATATATGTCGACATTTTCTACAAAATACGTGAGCTTAGAATTGAGTATCAAATAACTACTGAATTTATGTATGGCTTTTAGCAGAACTTTACTACAAGCAATTATCTAGTAATATATATAGAATATATATGAATAAATCATCTAAGTTTTGCATAATTTATACGTAAATATCTCTTTATATGAATTAAACAAAATGTTTTTTTTTTTTTGGTTAGAAGGCATAACAAAATGTTTAAACGTAAAAACATCTGGAATTTTCCTAACCTGAGATATGGGTTATTCAATAACTGAATTTAATTCGAGTTGAAAATTTTAGGTGGTACGTACGTGTAATGAAGGTGAGATGTATTACGTTCAAGCACATTTAAAACACATGTTCCCATTCCCATTTGACGTGATTATTAAATGGCCACTAAATGAACAGCACCAAAGTTTAATTTAATAGTAGTACTAGTACTCCTATTATTTATCACCATTAATTTAATCCCAACTACTCGTAACATATGGTGATTTTAATTTCTTCGAGATTGATCACTAAACCTGTCATCACATCTGTGATCTGTCCAATTAAATAGGAAGAACAAACAAATCTTGGAGACAAGTATAAAGAGACTCACAAGAAGTCAGAAAGTCACAACACTACAATTATAATAACAAACCAAACCAAAAAAGTACTAATAGAGTTCATCAAGTTCTAATGGATTTCGTTCCTTCAATGTTTATGCTTGATTCAACCTACGAAGATGGATTACTATTTTCTGATTCTTTCCTTCTTTCTTCGTTTGTATCAAACCAAAACCAAGATGTTTGCGATCCGATGGCAAACAAAATTGGTGGAAGCAAGAAGAAACGAAGTTTGTGTGATACATATGGCGTGAGTGAAGCCAACAAAAATGATGATAATGATGATCGAGAAAGCAAGAAGATGAAGCATAGAGACATTGAAAGGCAAAGAAGACAAGAAGTTTCATCTCTTTTCAAAAGTCTAAGATCTCTTTTGCCATTTCAATATATCCAGGTAACTCATCTACGATATATTTTATTTGATTTTCTTAAGAACTATTCTATATTTATCTGTATATAGTTCTTTAATTACATGTTAATCAAGAAAGAATATTTTTATATGTTCGAACTCGAGTTATTAGTTGTCTTTTGAATTGAAATGGAATATGTGTGTACAAACTTAAGACAAATGACCTCAAAAGACTTGCAAAACAAGAACAAAGAACTCAACGAAAAGAGAAACCGGATTAAGAAATCCATACCGGGCACAAATACAACTGTTCCATCTACAGAGGAATGCACCAGTAGTTTATCATCGTCAACAACATCAACATTTTCATTAGGCTGCTCATGTGTAGGAGACAAACACTTTACAGTTATAGTCACACCTTGTTTGGTTGGTGTTGAGATCATCATAAGTTGTTGCCTCGGACGAAGCAAGTCTTGTCTCTCGAGTGTTCTTCAAATATTGGCTCAAGAACAAAGGCTCGGTATAGTTAGTTGCCTTTCAACTAGACTGCAACAGAGATTCATGCACACCATTGTTTCTCAGGTAAAATCCATTACTACATTTAGAGAAAAAAGTATTTATGCTATAATGTTAACAGTTACGTTGGTTTATACTATCATAGTTTAATAATGTCTATATTTAAAACCACATTTCTAAAAAAAATGATGAACATACTTTTAGGAAATTAGTATTCGATCGATCATTAACATTATTATTATTAACTTAAATGCAACAATAAATAAAATATTATTCACTTTTATACAACAATTAGTAGTGTTTGACCATTTCCTGGCTTGATTTTCTAACAAACAAATTGCTATGTTATTTTTCCTTAATATGCAACAAAAAAAACAAACAAGTTCCTATAATATACTTATCTCTTATAATTTTTTTTCCATAGTTCACATATTTATATTCTTATAAACTACACAACGAATTTGGAGTTGGCCGTAGTGAATAAAAATCACTACTCTATGAGCCTATATATGACTCTAAGTTCTCATTTTTCCATTTTGCGTATAATCAATACTATGGTTTCAAATTTTCAGGTGGAGGATAGCAAACAGATCAATACTTTGGAGCTCAGAGATAAAATAGTGAATATGATGTAGCATACACAAGATGATAAAAAGTTACGTTTCAGAAAGACAAAAAGAAAAAAACTTAATATGAAAAATAACATTTTCGTGATTTGAAATTTGGAGTTTTTAATGTATACTTTATATTGTTTGAGTTTTTTTTTTTTTTTTGAAAGAAAATATTGTTTGAGTTTGTTAAGTGTTTCCGCTTACTGTGAGTGCTTAGAGTTAATATTACTTAATGCTTGTTTTTCTTGGCATTCACTGTTTTTCTTGGCATCCCAAAAGATTATTCCAAACAGATAATTCAAACAGAATAATCTTTTGCTCAAACGTCAATATATTTTTCTGTTTGAGTTATAATTAAATATCTAACTTATTGTTAAATTTATTTTAGAATTCTTTTTAAGAGTATTCTTTGAAATATTCTTAAGTGTATTTATATAGCCCCAAATTGAGCAATTAATCTATAATATTTTTTTTTGTTACCAAACTATATTTAATCTATAACTTATTTTGTGTGAGTGAAAATACTAAATTGGCACACACACAAAAAGTGACACTAGCATTAACAAAATAAATTATTAGACCAGAAGAGAAGGAGATAGAAGCTAATACGAAAATAGTTCCGATTAGAGATTTACCTAACATGTCATTTAAAATAGATTTTTTATATAAGTAATTGTAATCTGGACTTTTTACCGTCTCAAAATAAATATCATTATTAAATATCTTATTTTACTAAAAAATTTAATGGAATGAAAGCATAGTACCTCTTTAACTGACCAAATAGAAGTGTGATTTAGTAAATTTGGAATAATCTTTTGCTCAAAAAAAAAGAGTAAAATTTGGAATAATCTTCATTCTTCCATATTAACATGTCTGCTACTAAAAATTAATTAAATCGGACGGTTTTATTTCTTAGTTCTTCGGATGTGTTCTTATCATAAATTTTAAAACTCAAATCTAGAAAATCATTTTGAAGGGGACGGGGAGTGGTGTGTGGAATACCAATACAAAGATAAGTAATTGTATCATTGACAAAATGAAGTCTCGAATTTTAGAATTTGACACAAATAAAACTTGGGATCTTACCAAACGTGTAACAAAATCTTATGTCCCAAATGGACGAAAGCTCTAGTAAGCTACTATACTAATGTCGTGGTTACTATAAACCCCAAGGCTAACACATGCAGGTTGAAAGTGTGTACAGAGTCTAAAGTGTAATAACATTTGTAAGTCTTGTAGAAATCATTTTTCGTTTCTTACATATGCCATAGTTATTGTCGAAAAAATTAGCGAAATTTGTTGGAAAACAAAAAAAAAATAGTTAAAAATATAAAAATGTTAATTTAGTTAGCATGTTGATATTTTCGTTCACTTTTAGTTAATATATCAAAAATATATTTTTTATAGATCTACAATAGATTATATCAGAAATAAAAATCATGCAATAGATTTTAAGTTTTATGAGAATGTCGACAGAAGTATGTATTAGTTCGAGATTTGGTTGTGGAGAATAGATAGACTAGTTAGTAATTGTCTTTTGTCCGAACATGATACGTGGTGTCAAAACATAGTATATTCTCTTTCGTAGTTTGTATTTTGAAGTTTTAACAATATATATCTATACCAATAACAATCTCCTTAACAATATATATCTCGGTTACGATAGGGGAGGTAGTCTCCGATCCGGCGAAGCTAAACCACCATCGAAGGCCCGCTTATCTACTCCCTGCTGCCTCTCTCTCTCACGACTGAGCGTGAAAACCTCCTCGACAAAAGGCAGATCGGATCTCTTCCTCCTTCCCAAAACGGCTCTACGGTGGCGGAACGGTAAACGGATCTTGGATCACCGTCTCTGTTCGGCTACCGTCGTCCAGGCTCACCGGAGGTCCTGTTCCGGCTGAGTATCCGCAAGTATGGGCGGCGGCTGCAAACGAGTTTTTCGTTCTGCAGATTAGAGTTTCATGGTTCCCGGTTAAGTTCGGTTTGTGAACCCGACCGGTTTTGTTTCCATCGGTTTAGCTTTAGTTAACTGTAAATGAGTTGGATCCTAGGAATTTATGTATATGGGCTTACTCCGGAAATAGCCCATTGGGCATTATATTTTATTAATTGAATACCTTTTAACAAAAAAAAAATAACAATCTCCTTAATGCCACACACAAAAAAAAAAAAAAAACAATTTCATTAATCTTCCAGATATCATAAATAAAATGATATGGTATCCACCTAACCCCTTTGTTATAGCTTTGACTAATAACAAAAAAAAAATGAACACATTAGAAAGTAAAACAAATTAAAATAATTAGAATGTAAAGGGAGGCGCAGACCAAAACAAACATGAACGCACGTCCACTGCTTACTTGTTCATAGTCTTCTTTCTTAGTGTCTCTCACGTTGAGACCAATTGTTTTTTTTTCCTTTCAATTTAGTAGGAAAAAAAAAAATTAAAGCCAATGTTTCGTTATATATATGAGATCTTATGCAATAGTAAGACTTGGCTTTTCAGAGACAAAACAATATAGTAGGAGCCCTCAATAAAACAGAGTAAGAAATGGATCAAAATTTGTATGGCAAGTGCTTGGTTATTATATCGATGATGGCCATGATCGGAACATCAATGGCCGCATATGCCGGGACCCCATGGCGTACGGCCTCAGCAACTTTTTACGGTGACGAGACCGCCAGCGCAACTATGGGTAAAGTTCATATACTTCTACAATCTATTGTATATATAGAACACAATATATGACTCGACTATGGACTCCATTGCATGTTATTTTTCGTCGTAACATAAAAATACAAACGAGAAGAAACACTAATGGCTTGCTTATATATAATACATGAATCTTTTGAAGAACATATTAATTAAAATGCATTGAAATTTTTTTTAACATGACCATGATATACATCGATCAGGTGGGGCTTGTGGATATGGTAACCTATGGAACAGTGGCTACGGCGTAGCCACGACTGCGTTGAGCACAGCACTGTTCAACGACGGTTACGCATGCGGTCAATGTTTCCAGGTAAGGTGTGTGTCGTCGCCTAACTGCTACTACGGTTCACCAGCCACCGTGGTGACAGCGACCAACATATGTCCACCAAATTATGGCCAAGCCTCCAACAATGGTGGATGGTGTAATCCACCACGAGTCCATTTTGATTTGGCTAAACCAGCTTTCATGAAGATCGCCAGTTGGAAGGCTGGAATCGTCCCCGTCTCATACCGCAGGTATAACATCCACTAGACCAATATAGATATACGTATACTAAAATATAGTGTGTGTATTATTACAATTTCCACTTTTTTTGAAAGAGATGTGTGTGTACAAGGCCTAACGTTGTATAGATAAAATAGACAGAAAACCTATAAGCAATGGTTTATCTAATCATTAAATTCAATATATCTATATTCAAATATTTGTAAATTAATGAGATTTTGTTCGAATGCACCATTAATTTGCACATGCTAGCTAGCTAGAATATGATATATATATTGATGATTCTACATATATATACAGAGTGGCATGTAGGAGGAGCGGAGGAATAAGGTTCAAATTTGAAGGAAATGGGTATTGGCTACTTGTGTACGTGATGAACGTAGGTGGTGCAGGTGACATCAAGACCATGGCCGTTAAAGGTAGCCGCACAGGCTGGATCAACATGAGCCATAATTGGGGAGCTTCGTACCAAGCTTTCTCTTCTCTATATGGTCAGACTCTCTCGTTCCGGCTTACCTCATACACCACTCGTCAGACCATTTACGCTTGGAATGCTGCTCCGGCTAGCTGGAGTGCCGGTAAGACCTACCAGAGCAAGGCTAATTTCTACTGATTTAGGTCATATTCAATACCGAAAAACCGGTTATTTGAATTAACGGTTTTGCTACTTGTTCTTGAGGCAGATCAATCGAGAGATTGATATTTTTATAATTAATAACTCCCTTTGATTATATGGTAGTCGTTAATTCTTGTATATTCATCATTGGTTGAGGAATAATTGTTGATTTTTGTGTGTGTTTAATTTTGCTTGTTTTCTTCATCTTTATTTTAGCATCAAAATTATTGATGGGAATCCCATCATGGGATCATTTGTAATTTTTTTTCTTCTGATAAGAAAATGACTTTGCTAATTCAAGTTCAAGAGTTACAGAAAACATTAAAACGTCACCATTTTTAAAATAGAAAAATATTTCTAAAGCTTTATTGTATATATAGATGATGTGTTACTTTTATTTTGCATTTCCTCTAATATAAACAATGAAATACTCTCTATCGCACCCTAATGATTTTTTCACCAATGTGTATATATATAGACGTACACTTTACTCAAAACAATCTCACGCCGACTTTAGTTTCATACCCCAAAGACATTTTTATAGCATAAAAATATGCATATATAGTATTTTTCTTTGTTGAAGATGAAATATATATATATATATATATATATATATATATGTATCTATACTTAAAGATATTAATTAAACAAAAGCAAACCTGTCCCTTCAATCCAAAGCCTTCACCGAGCTCTCCAAAAAAGAAACTTATTTCTCATGATCGACTCTTCCTCTACACTTCTTCTTCTCATCTTCTCACCACAACACTCAAACGTGAATAACTCCACCAATATCGAAAATGGCAATAAGAACACTCTATTTTCCATCTCTTCAACTAATAATAATCGTATTATTCCTATTCCTTCCCTCTCATCTCGAGTGTTCGACTTCTACTACTATTCAAGAAGCTCTCAACGAATCCTCAAGGCTTCTCGATCTCATCCTAAGAGACTACACTCTCAACTTCTTCAAGAACCAACATTACTCGATCAAGACCGGCGTTAACCAACGTGTTCATCTCCCATCTAACTACTCCGACATAAAACTTGACGCAGTTAGGTTCCGATGTGGGAGTCTCCGGCGATACGGAGCTCAAATTGAAGAGTTCCATATTGGCGTTGGATCAATTCTTGAGCCGTGCGGTGAACGGCTTTTGGTTGTGAGACAAAGCTTGGGATCAAACTGGTCCGAAATATATTACAAAAACTATGATCTCTCCGGTTATAGACTGGTGTCTCCGGTTCTAGGGCTCTTAGCTTATAACGCTTTAAACGACGTTATTTTAGGAAATAATGTGAGCAGCTCGTATCAGATAAGTCTCCTCCTAGCCGATGCTAAAGAACCGTCCACGGTTGATTTCAGGAACGTATCTGGACCGTCGACGGTAGAGAGAACGTTTTTGGACAAGCCAATGTGCGCTACTTTCGAGCTCGACGGTAAAGTGACGTTTGCTGGAGAAGTGAAGCCGTTTGTGTGCGCCGTCAAAACCAACGGACATTTTGGTTTAGTGGTGAAAGATGATCCAAAATCGAACGGTGGGGGAGAGAAAGAGATGAAGAAAGAGAAGATTGGACGGTGGAGAAAGGTTGTTGGTGGGCTTGTTGGGTCTGTGACGGTGGGGGTGGTGCTTTTAGGGATGGTGGTGGCAGCGGCGGTGGTGACGGCGAAGAAGAGGAGGAGAAGGGCAAAAAGGGAAGAAATGGAGAGAAAAGCTTATGAAGAAGAAGCTCTTAGAGTAGTGTCGATGGTGGGGCATTCTAGGGCTTTTGTTGCTTCTGCTACAAGGACTTCCCCGGGTTACATGGAACATGAATGTGTTCCTAATTAATTAATTATATTTACGTTTGTTTCCTTTTTTTTGAGGATTTTTTTACTTATTAGTATTCTTTTTTCTTTTGTAAAAAAGATTAGAATTTATTTTAAATATATGTTGTTGGGAGTTTTGAGACATACATAATAACATAAATATTGCGTTGTGGACAAGCCAGTAACTCACATACGGTGATGAATTAGAAGTTAGAACTAAGTCACTGATAAACAACATTGTATTACCTATACGTATGTTAATTTGAGGCCTAAAGAATTATAATTCTTGATGAACATATGTCCTCTAATCTAATGGTCGTTTTCTATTCTTCTTTCTTTTTGGAAGAGTCACCATGGAAACGTTAATATTACACACGTAAAAAAAAAATTACGAACACATTTGCACAAGTGTTTGGGCTGTGAGACACTGATACCTGTGTGCCCCTATGAGAAATGTTTTGTATGTCCAAACACAAAACATTATTTGGCCCATTCGTAAGAACCAACTGAGTATGGGATCGTGACACTAATATTATCTCATTTTTCTTTGATTTGTGGTCGCATTATTATAAGTTGAGAGGTAGTTTTCATAGGAAAAGGGACCACAAACTGTTTAAGATGTGAGATGTCTTAAATCTTAGGCTAAGAGAACGACAATTTTGTCCCTCTTTTATTTGTTTCGACCAACTCTGTCTCTGTCCCTCTTTTCTTTTATTTCTTTCATTTTTCTATACAAGCGAATATTTTGATTTCATTGCGTAAAAGAGAAGGGAATTTGTAAACAAACTACACAACAAAGGAGATAAATGAAAATTAAACTTTTTCCNCTTAGGCTTAAGAGAACGACAATTTTGTCCCTCTTTTATTTGTTTCGACCAACTCTGTCTCTGTCCCTCTTTTCTTTTATTTCTTTCATTTTTCTATACAAGCGAATATTTTGATTTCATTGCGTAAAACAGAAGGGAATTTGTAAACAAACTACACAACAAAGGAGATAAATGGAAAATTAAACTTTCTCTCTCTTTTTTTTTTTTTTTTTTTGCATAGGAATCTGCAAAATCTTTTTATTCCACTTTCCCAAGTGAGTGATGGACCAAAAAGAAATGAAAATAAAAGTGACCAAGAGAAAAAAATTGCGTTTTCTTTGGTAGGTCCGAAAGTAAAGATAAAAGTAAAACAGCCTTTAATATTTTCCCACTGATTCTGAAATTAATTACATGAATGTTCATCATCAACATCATATATAACAGGTGCCATTTCAATTTGATCTGAAATTGTAGACTAGTAGTATTTCAAAATTTTATAATTGCACAATGGAAAGTGAGCAATAGTCCAATTTTTTAATAGTCAATATTTCTTTTTTAATAGTCAATATTTCACCGACCAAGCAAAACGCATATACACTATTGTATGTTTAGTTTTCCGATTTTTCTTTATCTCAAATCACACTCGATTATAACGAAGAAGTATTCAGAAAACTTTGACACAAAAAAACGCAAAGACAAAAAAAACTGCTACTATGTTTGGTACTTTGGTTCCACAATATGCTGATATACCTTGACGTAAAGTTATGAAAAATTGCACGTTAATAACGTGCTTTACAAAAATTCATAAATACTTGTATATGTATATATGGATATCAAATGTAAAATGAAAAGCACTTTATTTTTTCTTGCCGTGACAACGATTTAAGACCTAATAAGTGATTCAACAACTTGAACTTAAAAATTAGTTGAAAATATTGAAAAAGAATGAGGAAAAGAAAAAATATCTTCCCACCTTTAACGACAGGACCGGTAGACACACCTAATCCTCTAACACCCACTTAACAAATAGTAACACCTAATTAATAATACTATTTAATAGCATAACAAATATCATTGTCTATATTCATTTAAAATATGAAATAATCAATCATGTGATACAGCTTTGATGCAACATTTCTTAGTCACATAACCTTAAAACAGTAAAACTCAGATAGTCTAGTTCTGGATTAAGCTAATGCAATCGCAGTATTAATATATATATATAGAAAAATATTTTACAAATTTTTTTTCAGATAACTTGGTTATCTTAAACTAAATCAAATTAAGACTAGTTGTAAAGATAACAGTCTCCATATAGAACAATCTACTACATACGTATGTGCGTTTGTTTTATTTAGTTAGTGTTATTTCAGAATGATTTAGAAACGTAAATCGAAGTATGTTTCTGATAACTAGCGTTTGTCATAACTTTATGTACATATATATTTAGTTTTATTATTAATTTATATACACTAATATTTTAGTGTCACTTAAAGTTTACTATACATTAGAAAATGATACCAAATTATAAATCTTTTGAAAATGGTTATGGCCGAACCAGTCCGGTGTCTATTTTTTTATAATATACAGTATGTACTATGTATATATAAATAAGACAAAAAAAAAGTATATATTTTTAGAAGAAAAATAAAAGGAGTGACAAAATAGATAAAGGGGAAAGAAATCAAAAAAGCTTTATAGTTTATATACGTTGGTTTTGTCTGATCATTCTCTCTCTCTATTTCTCTAATCATAGGAACCAAATCGGCTTCAAGATAATTAGGGTTTTCAGACAAAGAAACATATCTCTCACCCTATTCTTGAGTCAAGAATATGCAAGAAGCGGCACTAGGTATGATCGGAGCCACCGTAGGTGGAGATGGAGACGCCGCGGCCATGGCGGAGCAGAATAGACAGATGAAAGGTGAGATAGCTACACATCCGATGTATGAACAATTATTAGCAGCACACGTTGCGTGTCTAAGAGTAGCTACTCCGATCGATCAGCTTCCGATCATTGAAGCTCAGCTTTCTCAATCTCATCATCTTCTCCGTTCTTATGCTTCCACCGCCGTTGGATACTCCCATCATGATCGTCACGAGCTCGACAATTTCTTGGTACGTTTGAATATAAAATAATTAAACTTGTTTTCTATGAAGTTAATCTTGTTTGATTAATTAAATTTACTATATTATGTTTCTTTTGAAATAATTTTTTGTGGACTAACTATGAAGGAAGTCATGTTCACTGCACAATCTCGTTAAGTTTCAAACAAATTATACTTTTCAATGATTTTTTTCGGATTTTTAAAAATAACAAGTTCGTAGTGAATTTAAACGTCCAAGATGTAAAACATTATCATTTTTTTAATGGATTAACTATGAATGAAATTAGTTATATTTAAGTAATATTTTTTTCTTCCACTAATTTAGTGGTTTTTTTGTGTGAATTTTATCATACGTGTAAGAAGTAATTGTGGTAAACTTTCATGGGAATCTATGTTTTCATACAATTTTAATATGTAAATTACATCGACAATTTTTATAAAAATATATCTTTGTGTAAATATAGTTAGGTGCTAAATTCACATAGAGTGAGTCAATGTTAAATGTCATTTTGTAATTAAACTGAAATTATATTTAAACTTAGGTTAATCATGTTGGGTTGACGTCGGCGATTGATTTCTTACTACACCAAACTAAAATTTGCATTATAGTCGAATTGACATTGCAACCATAATTTTGGAATTAGCTTGCGAATTTTCCCTAAAAAGATTCGACATCATTTATATTTATTGAAATTAGGTAGAAAATAGGACTATATAATGATCGAACTAACCGCTCAAAATCACACCACACCAGAAGCACATATTTTTATGTGGTGTATAAATGTTAATTAAATTTTGAATGAATTGAATAATTATTTAAATGTGAGGGTATAAATTATAGTAATAATAATAATAAATTAATTTGGAAACAGGCACAATATGTAATGGTGTTGTGTAGCTTCAAAGAACAGCTGCAACAGCACGTGAGGGTTCATGCCGTCGAAGCTGTTATGGCTTGCCGTGAAATTGAGAACAACCTTCACACTCTGACAGGTTCTTTTTTGCTTTTTAATTTTATTTTTTTAAAAACATATCTTCGTGATAATAATATATTAATATGTTACTATAAAGAATAAACACCTCATAGATTTAGAATGTACTCTACTCGGAATTAGAAAGTACTACAAGATATAATTAGAATTCTTTTTAAAAAATTACGTTAGAATTAAGAGATTTTTAAAACAGATAATAAATTCTTGTTGATCATACCAGATAGATATATATGAACAACTAGTAAATACATTAAATGTAATGTGTTGGGAGATGATGATGGAGAATATATTATATGCTTACACAATTAAAAAATAAGATATGGAACTCCACGTAAAACGTAGGATTAATAATTTTAATATACATGCGGATTTGTAATCTAAAGGGCCTTTTGGGCTTGGGATTTATCCGCGTAGATCTTGTAGTTTTGGAGTAACAACGTTATGTGAAACTTTGTCTATTCCCCCTCCCGTAGGAGCAACGTTAGGAGAAGGGTCTGGTGCGACGATGTCAGAGGACGAGGACGATCTTCAGATGGACTTCTCGTCGGATAACTCAGGAGTTGATTTTAGCGGTGGCCACGATATGACGGGATTTGGTCCGTTGCTACCGACTGAATCGGAAAGGTCTCTTATGGAAAGAGTGAGACAAGAACTTAAACTCGAACTCAAACAGGTAAACTGAAAAAGGTCAAAAAATGTACGTTCATGTTACTATATTTTTTTTTTTTGTAATGAAATTTGTTTTATTTTTCTGATAAGGGTTTTAAATCGAGAATCGAAGATGTAAGAGAAGAGATAATGAGAAAAAGAAGGGCTGGGAAATTGCCAGGAGACACAACCACTGTCTTGAAAAACTGGTGGCAACAACATTGCAAGTGGCCTTACCCTACTGTGAGTACCTTCCTTTTATAATTTTACGAAGCATCAAACATATTTGGGTCTACACTCAAATCCATGCATTTTTTTTGGTTTTGTTTTCCTTCTTAAAATGCTTAAATGCATCAAACATAAATCATAAACCAGTATATCAAGATTGAGAATTGCAATTAATCATGTAATGAACAACCACAAAACTGTAATGTGAACAGGAAGATGACAAGGCAAAATTGGTGGAGGAGACAGGACTGCAGTTGAAGCAAATCAACAATTGGTTCATTAACCAACGCAAGAGGAATTGGCACAACAACTCTCACTCACTCACTTCCTTGAAGTCCAAGCGCAAACACTAATTTCTTCTTTACTAATTACCTCTACATTTTCATACTAATTGCATTGCTTAATCATGCATGAGTATATACATACGTAATTCATGTTACTGATGATAATATCGAGGTGTGATCATTATAATATCTTGTACTCACTTTAGCTTTATCAAATTCCCCAACAACCATACGATTTGTGTTTTGAGTGATTGATTAGTACTACTATATTGTAAATTTGTAATCACAAATATGTCATATCCATATATTTGGGACCCATCATATGTGAACGAAGTCGTCCATAAAAATTGTTACGTATGATTTTTAGTTTAAATTATTGGTATTCAAAGTCTCAAAAACTTAACAACGGATACTTTATACTTTATAGTTCTTTATTTGATATTATCATGTGATTTGTGTGACGATGACTTAATATTTTCATGAAAACCCTTTAAACAAAATGCTTTTTTTTTGTCGGCAAAACCAAATGGTTTTACAAACATAATTGTACCGATCGAGAAATATATATATGTATATTAAGGAATGGTATAAGGTGAACAAAAGAAAATAAAAAGCTCTCGAGATTGAGAAATGGATCTTAGAAAAGTGACTACATGCCCCCATCATTTGTCCACTACGATTCAGACAGAAGATCCGATCTGTTCATAATATATAGTAATACATAACTTCCTGGCAAACCCCAAATAATGCATTATTAGTCTTTCACTATAAAATTATAGTATACTAATCAATGGTTGACAAATAAAGTTCTACCGACTAGTTAGTTAATCGAATGAATTTAGGTGTTATATATTTTCAGTAACGTGTAATGATATTTAAGGACTCGGGTTTTGTAAGAGTTTTATTATGTGGTTGACATATCAATGTTGTATATATAGATTTAGATCTTTGGTTAAACACTTAAACCTCATTAGAATGTCAATTCAGTTACAATAATATAGAAACTTCTCAATTATATATTCATGACCACCACCGTATTTGGTACTATTTTTTTTCTAATTGGAATGTATCAAAATTTATTCAAATAATGCTATATATCAAAGGTTGTCAACTCGTTGACGATTCTATATATTGCTAAGTTGGCCTTTTAATTTGTTCTTTCATACTATATAGTAATATAGTATATTTTAAAATTTTAATAAAACTTAATTTAAATTAGATTCTTTTTAGTTTAAATTGTAATGGATTAAATAAATAAAATGTGCACCTCCAATGTAGTGGTAGTCGAATCTATTTTGTGTTAATTAACAATTTCTCAATCCACCACCTTCACAGATCTCTGTCTAAAATTCGGACAACAATTAACTATTTTTTAAAACACAAACCACTACAAACAATAATTTTAAGGTAAAATATTAATCCACTACCTCAAGATTCGGAAAAATACGTCTACGCCCCCACATTTTTACAAAGGCAATCGTAATAAGTAATAAACACAGTAATCAATTAAGGTCTGGAATTTAGAAAACCCAAAATTAAAAAAATAGTAATATTTGTACAAATTTCATTTTTGCCTGAAATTCATGTTTTTCTTTTTTCTTTTTTTTTTTTTTTTTAATAATATGATCTATTATGACTATGAGAACTATGGAAATTAATGTTAAAAAAATTTATAAAAATAGATGGGATACGCAGTAGTACAATAAAACTTACAAATTTGCCAAATAAAATGGAATTTAAAATTAGAACTAAGGTATTATTCCAGAATATTTAAAAATAAAATTTGGGTGTTGTTATGGTATTATTTAATAAGAAAATATTGTACTAATAATTATAAAAGGTGGTATAACAAATAAGTCAAATATAGTGAAAATTTTAAAAATGAAAAAATTATTTATGGATATTCAGATTTATGCTAATTAATCTAAAATTAACAATTTCACTAAAAATGCTTTTAATCACTCAAATGGGTCATAAACTCAAATAAGAAAACTTGGGTGGTTAAAAAGCAAAAAACTAAAAAGTTCATTGTCTCCCCGAAAAATTGGGATAAAACGAAGCAACAAACAAACACCCATCACCCAAAACACAAAAAACGTCTCTCTATTTCTCTCTTCTCCTCCTTCAGATCAGATCCATCACACATCTCATTCAACTTATTTTCCGATCACCGACAAAAACCAAAAAAAAATGGTTGTAGCAGACGCAAACGGATCATCGTCAACCTCCTCATTCAACTTCCTAATCTACGGTCGAACCGGATGGATCGGTGGTTTACTCGGCAAGCTCTGTGAATCTCAAGGGATCTCATACACTTACGGCTCAGGTCGTCTCCAAGATCGTCAATCGATCGTCGCCGATATCGAATCAGTGAAACCTAGCCACGTCTTCAACGCCGCTGGAGTCACCGGTCGTCCTAATGTCGACTGGTGCGAATCTCACAAAGTCGAGACCATCCGTACTAATGTCGCCGGAACCCTAACCCTCGCCGATATCTGCAGAGACAAGGGACTCGTCCTTATCAATTACGCTACCGGTTGTATATTTGAGTATGATTCGGGTCATACTCTCGGGTCCGGTATCGGATTCAAGGAAGAGGATACTCCTAACTTCACCGGATCCTTCTACTCTAAAACCAAAGCTATGGTGAGAGAAGCTTTATTTATTTACATTTTCAATCCTTTTATTTATTAATTACTTCAGATTCGATCCCAAACTCTGAGATTTGTTAGATTAGATTTGTGAGAGGTAGGTTCATTGACTTGGAATTTTCAAGATTTTGTGCTAATTTAGATCTGATTTGCTGCTTAGGTTTGAAATGTTAGTGTTAAATTCGGGTTTTATTGTGGGCTTCCAACTCAAAACTAATTGGCAATTACTGGATTGGTCTTAATCATTTATATATTATTTAAGTCCCGTCACATCTTCCAATGTGCAATGTTGCAGATGAACTCTTGAGTTTTTATTATTATCATAGCTTGTTTTGATGTTGGTGTGGTAAAACAATATATATATATATAGGTGGAGGAGCTGCTCAAGAACTATGAGAATGTATGCACGCTAAGAGTGAGAATGCCCATCTCTTCGGATCTAACGAACCCGAGAAACTTCATCACGAAGATTGCTAGGTATGAGAAAGTTGTGGACATACCTAACTCGATGACAATCCTCGACGAGCTCCTCCCGATATCGATCGAGATGGCTAAGAGGAACTTGACAGGGATCTACAATTTCACTAACCCGGGTGTCGTGAGTCACAACGAGATCTTGGAGATGTACAGAGACTACATTGACCCGAATTTTACTTGGAAGAACTTCACATTGGAGGAACAAGCTAAAGTGATTGTGGCTCCAAGGAGTAACAACGAGCTTGATGCTACTAAGTTGAAGACTGAGTTCCCTGAGTTGATGTCTATCAAAGAGTCTCTGATCAAGTACGTGTTTGAGCCTAACAAGAAGACTGAAGTTAAAGCTTGATATGCTATTAAAAAAGGCTTTTTGTAAGGTAAAACAGTTCTAAACCCCCATCAAATCGAAATCGAAAAAAAATGTTTGGGTTTTTAAAAGAAGTATCCTTTTTGGGTTTAGAGGCTGAAAAAAATTGTTGTGTTTTTTGTATTTTTATTTTTGTTTTCTTCTTCTCAATGTTGTTGTATTGTTAAAAATAAACCTTTTTGATTACAAATAAAAATGTACTATTTTGCGTTATTTATTTCCTCTGTTTTTAATCTTTGTTGATTAATCACTAATTATAGTATTATACATCAATTATCATCTGCCTTCTTTGTCTATATAGATAACCCACTTGTGATTTTCATAAGTAAAAGTGGTTATTTAGTAAATAAATATATATATGCTAGTTGCTAAAAGCAAAACCCACATCTCCCAAAACATCACATTCTCCAATTTTTGAAGTTCTTGCACCATCACCATATTTACGACGTCAAAGTCAAAGCGATATACATATGCTGAAACAAGATAGCTTGTATGCATTACAATTGAGAAATGAATCGATTTAAGCAAATAGAACATTTCTAGGAATTGCAGCATTGGCTAAAAGACCAGCTGCAACATTCATCGTTTTTGGTATCCACCTGAATGTCGCTTCCTCAAACCTCAGCAGTTTCATCTGCGTAATTCGCGTATCCAGTTAAAACCCTCAAAATTGAAGACCGTTACTATATTAATGAGATCCACCAAATTTTTGGAATTTATCATTCCTAATTAAGGTCTTTCGCACCATACACTCTGCATTGCTATGATAAGATATACTATATACCATCATGTCAGTTTCTTATGACTTGAAGGCATTAAATGGTAACATACGTAATCTATATAAGAAAATCTTATACGAAATATATATATGTATAAGTCTCAGTTTTTAAAATATATGACAAGCAGAAACGAATACAATGATCGATTAATGATAATTTTTTTATAGGAAGATTAAAAATGTTTAGTCGACCATTAGCTAAATCCAATTTTTGTCATAGATTTTTTAAATGGTCTCTATTTATAGTTAGGCGATTTTTTTTTTCTCGAACATAACATTGTGTACTCTAGATCTATTAAATTAATCATTTTAAAAGAAATTACAAATCATGTGTTTAAAAAAAAAAGAGAGAGAGAGAGAGATTACATTACCTTTGGTTACTGACTTACTGCTCTCGTTCACGTGCTTAAATCTTAATTAAGCTGAACAAGTTTCAGGGCAACTCTCCTTTGGCAGATCATATACAAATCGATCATGGGAAAATTTCGATGCATATATATGTGATGGAAGGGACCTGCCAATGGAGAAACGCCCTAAAACTAGTGAGCTTACATGTTTCTCTTCGTCTCTATATGATCCATGAAGTCGCGTGTGTGTTATATATATGTGTTTGAGCACATATACATATTAAAAATATAGATAAGGAATTTTCGACAAGGAATATTAGATTTTTCCATGATGTCTCTTTATAAGCTGGAAATCTATTTTTGCAGCTTTTTTTTTTTCTCTTACATGAGGTGAGAATATTAAAAACAATAAAGAGATATGAATGGTGAGAAAATTAGTAAATTACTGCAAATTAATTATTTAAAAGGTGCAATGAATCCAGTTTCATTGGTTTCACATTTTTGTTATACGGTCTAGTTTGATACAATTTGGTTTCATTTTATATTCTGTTTTCGGCAAAATTTATTTTAGTATATATATAAACAGTTGAAATCTATGCTTTTTGGTTTGGTTTGGTTCGGTTTAATTTTGGTTACGGTTTGTGTATGTACTGTATATTAGAAAGAAAAAAATTAAATAGGTTTATAATTTTTCGGTTTGATCTAACACACTGTACGTTAGAAATAGTTAAGATTAAGTTCCAAAGTGTTACAGAAATTAATTATTTCGTTCTCTCTATTCAATTATTATACAGTATATATATGGAATATGGTATTAGATGTTGTGCCAAATAGACCAATAGCATATGCCGTTGGATATTCTCTGGTTGTGCCATGCATGGTTAACTTTAAAATGAACAAGAATAGCTTTTCAGTCCAAAATAAAACTATTTTTAGAATTGAAAAACAAATGAATTCGAATATTAATCTTGCTACTCTATAGACTCTAAATTCAGAGAAATAAAGTAGATGGGGAATATATATCTGTTTTCCCACGTTATGAGAACGTTGTTTTCCCTTTTATATAATTGCATTTTTTTTTCTTATGTATATTTCGATTGATCAGTCACTTTATGGAAAGTTTCATTGAATCGAGATTGAAAATTTGTTAAACCAAAAGACAAGATTGACGTGAGTATTATAAAAGAACACAGAACACTAAAATAGGGGTTGAAGAAAATGATGAACGCAAAGATTTACGAGTACTTTATTGTGTGTCTCGACTAGCTAAGAGTAATTTAGCAGTTCACTATGTTTAGAATCATTATACGTTTTACCACTGCACCATGAAGCCAATGATAAGAGATATTCCAAATTATTTTATAGAAAACGCATTTAGCAAAGATTAGTTTTCTTAAATGGTTTTGTTACAAATGTAAACGATGGAAGGATTCTCCATTATTAGCAGGACAATAGGAAACGCATGATGCATGGTACAATCCTCTTTCATATTCCAATTTTGTTCTCCATTATATTGCTTTTGTGTTGATTCAACTATTTCTCGTCCGGGACGGCGGCTAAGACCATCTCGATTGTATTTCTCTATTTTTTCTCTAAAATAGAGTAACTCAAAAATAGAGCACTGTTTTCCTCCAATGTATTACTCTATTTTCACCTCTATAATAGAGTTAGTGTAAAAAAATAAAGGTGAGAATAGAGTTGCTCTATATATAAAGCAATCCTATTATTTTCTCTATTTTAGAGTAAAATATAGAGTAGGGTTGGAGCAAATGTTGCTCTATAATAGAGATTTGACTCTAAAATAGAGTGGGGTTGGAGATGCCCTAAGCATACCAAAAACCATATATGCTTGCGATATGTTTGTTTGGTTGATGGATTCTTTGGAGGAACTCTTAGCTGGTTTGGTTGGATGTCGCCTGACTCTTTGGGGAACTCTTCTTCATGCAGAATTGGACGTACGCCAGCTATCCTATGAAATGATCAATGCAATGTATCTTCCTTCTTCCACCAACTAAATTTTTGGATATGCTATTTCTTTTATTTTGTCAGATACAAACTTGCGATTTAATTTTGGTAATTGTCTTACGCACTGATGACAGCTAAAGAGCAACTCCAGTTGTTTTGGTCAACTTACTTGAGGTTGAATAATCTGGTCGTACATGGTATATCCGTATAGACACTTGAATTGAAGCTGAACATGCTTGAATATGTTCGAACTACAGATAAAAACCACAGCTCAATATCAAACAACATTTATCAATAATTAGAACTGAGAGACATCAACAAAAACAATAGCGAAATCGAGATATGTAACTAACAACAGCATGAACTGAAATTGAGACAACATTAACAAGTGACTGGAACCGGAACATCAACGATAACATAAACCGGAACTGCCTACATAGAATCAAGCTAGGCTTAGTTGTTTGCTGGTGTAATCTGATGATTAGATCAATGAGCGCAAGTTGTGTAAATTCTAGGAGACAAGATAGGCATGAGTTACGGGTAGAATGTGAACTTTATCCAAACTCACACTAAGATGAATAAAACCAATAGAACAAAAGAGTAGTGAAGAAGAATAAACTAGCGATCTGAAACTTGAGGGTACAGAACTCAAAACCAAAATTTATTACAATAATAATTTAGATGAAATCTCACAATACCGGAACAATGTTTCTAACATATAGAGGATTATGTATTCCCCGTATATATATACGAGTTGACATACCTATTTAGGTCACATATACACCCATATGANATAGAGCACTGTTTTCCTCCAATGTATTACTCTATTTTCACCTCTATAATAGAGTTAGTGTAAAAAAATAAAGGTGAGAATAGAGTTGCTCTATATATAAAGCAATCCTATTATTTTCTCTATTTTAGAGTAAAATATAGAGTAGGGTTGGAGCAAATGTTGCTCTATAATAGAGATTTGACTCTAAAATAGAGTGGGGTTGGAGATGCCCTAAGCATACCAAAAACCATATATGCTTGCGATATGTTTGTTTGGTTGATGGATTCTTTGGAGGAACTCTTAGCTGGTTTGGTTGGATGTCGCCTGACTCTTTGGGGAACTCTTCTTCATGCAGAATTGGACGTACGCCAGCTATCCTATGAAATGATCAATGCAATGTATCTTCCTTCTTCCACCAACTAAATTTTTGGATATGCTATTTCTTTTATTTTGTCAGATACAAACTTACGATTTAATTTTGGTAATTGTCTTACGCACTGATGACAGCTAAAGAGCAACTCCAGTTGTTTTGGTCAACTTACTTGAGGTTGAATAATCTGGTCGTACATGGTATAGCCGTATAGACACTAGAAATGAAGCTGAACATGTTTAAATATGTTCGAACTACAGATAAAAACCACAGCTCAATATCAAACAACATTTATCAATAATTAGAACTGAGAGACATCAACAAAAACAAAAGCGAAATCGAGATATGTAACTAACAACAGCATGAACTGAAATTGAGACAACATTAACAAGTGACTGGAACCGGAACATCAACGATAACATAAACCGGAACTGCCTACATAGAATCAAGCTAGGCTTAGTTGTTTGCTGGTGTAATCTGATGATTAGATCAATGAGCGCAAGTTGTGTAAATTCTAGGAGACAAGATAGGCTTGAGTTACGGGTAGAATGTGAACTTTATCCAAACTCACATTAAGATAAATAAAACCAATAGAACAAAAGAGTAGTGAAGAAGAATAAACTAGCGATCTGAAACTTGAGGGTACAGAACTCAAAACCAAAATTTATTACAATAATAATTTAGATGAAATCTCACAATACTGGAACAATGTTTCTAACATATAGAGGATTATGTATTCCCCGTATATATATACGAGTTGACATACCTATTAGGTCACATATACACCCATAATAATTGGAACATTGGTGACGACAAATATAATCAAATAAAGAGAGGATGATCATACACACTGTTTCTTATTCTATTTTAGAAAATTGGTAGCAAAACTCCAAAATCAATAGAGAGAGTTATAAGTACAACAAGTAGCAACAATGGAGCCAATGCAGATGACAAGAGATGGTAGAAGAGTAGCATTCAAGAGATGGCCTCGTCCCAAGTATCCTCCCAATGTTATGGTTACATCCGCCACAACCCGAGCCAACGTTCCAGCTTCTGTCGACAGCAAACCTCCGTTGTATGTTCCCTTCGATAGCCTCGATGACATTACTCGCGATAACAACGACAGATTCACACCTAAAGAAACCAAAAAAACCATTAGAGATAGGTTGGTTCTTTAAAGCAGAAAACAGAGGTTTGTTTAGTTATTATACCTTCGAGTACTTCAGCAGCTACGAACATAACGAGACCTGAGATCACATATTGTGGTACAGTGTATGGAACAAACAGATTGAAACTGAAGAGAATCCCAAAGAAGACGATGATCTCAGATGTTAAAAGGATTTGCCTGTGAGAGAGAGAGAGACATTGCAAATCATCACCAAAATAAATATCAAAGTTTTGGATTCAATCATTAGGTATACAAAACAGGATCATCAAGCTTTTTAGATCAAAGTATTATATATTTGGTTTGGTTTGAGCTCGGGATTCCAAGATTACCTGTCTTCAAACATATTACTGATGTAACTTCCAACCAAAATGTTGATTGGCAGCACCGTGAGACCAAGGCAGGCTAGGAAGATGGCAACAGAGCTTGTTGACCAACTAAAGTAGTATGAAGTAATGACACTAGACTCTGACAGTAGTATTTCCATTGCGTACTTGAGCATGAAGTAGATCAACAGTTGAACCTGACGACCAAAACCGCACGACAAAGATTTCAGTCGCGAATCATATCTATCAAAATTATGTATTTTTGGAAAACTGATGATGGTACCTTAACAGATGGAGTAAGAAGTTGGTAAGCTGATCTGAAAGAATTTGCAGGTTTGTGAGAATCTTCTTGAGACTCTTCGCTTTCATTGCAGTCCTCTTCATCTTCTGGCTTGATTCCTGAAGTAATCAGCAAGGGCTTTCGAAGACCATCCTCGACTCTGCTACTTTCAACTCTATCTGTCACTGCATCAACCAAGAATCCAATGTTAGTTTTTGTTACAATAAAAAAAAAGGAACAGCTTTTACTACCAATAATCTTTCAAAAGCAGATTACTTGATGTTGTTTCATTTGGATTGGTTTTTTCTTCATCCTCTGTGTCACGCAATGGCTCTTTAAATGATATGCATAGCCATACCAAATAGAAAAGCCAGGCCACAGCCATAACCCACCCAGGCAAAGTAGACTGATTAAATGTAAACTTGTAGAACTTGAATTTGATTTGGAGTAAACCGGCAAGCGCGGGACCACAAGCCATTCCAAGTGCACTAGCACTCACAAAACCTGCTGATGCCTGCATTCGGATTCTCAAAGGCACACAATCACTAATATATCTCCGGTTCACAGCTCTTGCTGATCCCAACCTGCAAATTTAAAGGGTTAGTATTCGTTGTAGAAAAGGTTTACTCTTTCACACGATTCATAGGAAAATGTTTTAACTTACCCACAACAGACACGGCCGAGTAAGAGAAGCGCTATAGAATTGGCATCATAAGCCAACGCATACATTAAGTTGCCAATAAAGAGCGCAATGCTGCTAAACACAAGAGGTTTGAAGTAAGATTTGTTGGACCACGCGCTGAAATAAACTGATGAGAATACTTGAGCAATAGCCATAGATCCAATGACAACACCGCAAACCGTTGCAGCAGCACCAAGGCTCATTGAATAGTCATCTGCTGTAGGGACGATGATGTAAGTGTTGACCATGTACAAAAATGTATTTCCTAGATTCAGGAGTAACGAATTAAAATGGTAAGCCCGCTCATCGATTGCATCCTCTGAAGGAGTCACCAACTCATCTTGCATGATGAGAGCATGTTGTGCCAAGAAGTTAAGGAAATTTGTCGAGTGCGTTAGCTTGTCTACTGCGGTTTTTATTGCCTCAACCACTGGATCCTGCAGTGTTCAAGGTATGGATTAGGATTAAAAAAAAGTGCTAAATAGAGGAATCTGAATTTATATACTTTAAATGTAGTACCTGAAGTGGAAGAACAGGTTGGTCATAAATTGAATAAAAGCTTCCTTCATTTTCTTGAAGCTCATGAAGATTGCGTGAAATAGCCCCAACAACAGCTCCTACACCCTATAAATTTTCCATACACAGAACAAATTTCAGATCCCTAACAAGAAGAGCCTATAGATGAAACAGTGAAAGAGTAGTAAGGAAAAGTTAATTTACCACATGCTTAAAGACTTGTTGAAGCTGAGAGTAAGGATGATTAGCGCGGGTCTTCACGTAATAGTCAGCGAATCTATAGCCAAACCGTTTGTCAAATTTCTTAAGTATCTTGCGCAGACCAATGGCGTTAAGCTCAACGAATTTCAGAAGCTGAAGAAGGTCTCGTCCAACGTCTCTGTATGATTCTCGTAGCTCAACAATTTTTGATATGTCAGGCTGCTCAAGTATAGAATCATGAGTTTCCCTCAGTATGGCTAATCGCCCTGCGAGCAACCCTTGTTGTTCCAACATGAAAAGGACAGTTGTCTCAATCTACAAAACGATGAATCACTTTCAATATATCGAACAATTTTAACACTATAAAGGAGTTCCATGTGATCATTACAATGGTTAACAACATCTAAACGTTTCATCTAATAAACAGAAACAAAACCTCAGAGATGCACGGACAATAACAACTCAGTGAGAGTAGTATTCGAATAAAATCATCTTGACGTAACATACCTGAGTATCGAGCATCCTTGAGAAATCTTTGAGAACATGGCGAGGATGTTGAGATCCGCCTTGGATTTGTTCAGCATATTGCTTCACTTTCTTCTTCATCAATTTGTAATTGATGTAATAGCTACAAGGGAAACCATGCATCAAATTATCATTTTGATCACAAGATAAATTAAGATGCAGCTAAAACTGAGAGATGTCGTAAGAAAATGCATACCCTCTCCATTCTTCAATTTGTTTCCGCTGCAAATATTTCCCAAACGCCACCATCTTTTTATGGCATAGAGCAGCAGAGCACAAAGTTTAGATAAGAGCCTGAGAAGAATGTCGAAATTAGAACAACCTGATACCACTTATATATAGATTTTGTATTTTTTGTCAACTTTGACAAACCAAACAGAGAATGGGTTTGTGCCTTTGTGGCATACGGAAAATGAATTAAATACAAATACAAAATAATATCATCCAAAGTCAATATAGCATTCATGAACAGTCATCAAATCCCAAAATGGAAAGGAGAGAAAGAGAACATTTCCAAAAACATTCTTGACACATTCAAAGCTCCTGAAGACTTAAGATATACAAATCAATCCACAACAAGCCTTACCCAATGGAGCTAACCAAAATATTATAAACTCAACCTCATCACTACACAAACAATATCAAGGAAAGCACAAGTCACAAAGAAAGCTATACAAATAGATTCAAGAGGCATAAACACAAGTTAGATTCAAAGGAGTTACGCGAACCAGATTGAGGAAGTGAAAGAAAGAGTCAAGGACAACAACAAAAAAAAACAATTTGACTCAAGCACGAAGAAATCATAAAGCATTTAAAAGGAATAAATCTCAAATGGATAGTGAATTTGGTAAGTAATCTGGTAGTGCTCAAGCACAATTACAAATTACAGTTATAGAAACCAAATCAAGAAAATTTCCAAGTTACACTTTCTATATAAAAAAAACACATTTATAAGAAAGTCAGCGGCTAAACATGGCTGGCTATATCTCAATAAGCAGCCATGTGCTTAGAATGATACGATCACGCAGAAATCAATCACTAAGGACATTAAAAATACCAAATCAAATCAAATCGAAATTTTTTGAAGAAACAATCAAAAACTCATCTCATTTTCTACTTTTAAAACTCTTGCATTTCAATTCACCACGATTCTTTTGTTCTCAGCACATAAGCCAAAACAGAGATCTTAGTTAAAAAAAACAACTCATAATGTTTTTTTTTTTTTACCTCTGGTCTCTCCTCTTGTTCTTCTTCTGGTTCTTCTTGAATACAAAATGCTGATGTTTCCTTGAGAGATCTTATACAGATGAAATCTCTGGAAAAAAACAAAAGGATTAAAATAGTGCAGCTAAAGAGATCAGAACACACGAGCTTAGCATTAAGGAAGGCCTACTACACAAAAAATAAATAAATATTAATAGTATAAATTAGATCTTAGTGGAGTCAATGATAAATGTATTTCTAAAGCAGCCAACTTGCTTTAGTAGGCCAAATTGGGTTTGCCCTGTTAAAAGAAAAAGAAAACTCCACACCTCATAGCAAACATATAAAAAACGCCAAAAAAGTTATAAACTTTTTCTAACATGGAGTCGCATCCAACCTTAGATTCTCTCTTCTCTTGTCAACTTTTTCATTCTCTCTGAGCAAAATCAAACAAAACAAAAAAAGAACACAAATGCAATACCTGAAATTGATTGGAAAAATCCAAACTTTATTGTCCTGATTTTGAGAAATAGATGACCATCAACGTGACAAACCTGAGAAAAAAAAAAACAACAAATCTGGATCAAAAGATCCTTCTTTTATGAGTTTATACAATACAAAGAAAAGAACTGAGAAAGAGAAACACAAACCCCAGAAGTAAAGCTTCGATTTTTGTGTAGACCCAAAAGAACCNTTCTTAGAAAAAAAAAAAAAAAAAAAAAAAAAAAGAGAGAATCTTGGAGAGAGTCTGGGGACTAATTGATCATTTGGGTAGATCGCAGAATCTTATAAGGAGAGTTGTAATGTGATTTCATCAAAATCGCATACGCATTTACTCAGATGGACCCAATCATTGAGGACAAAAAAAAACTTGAACAATCAAATCGTGGCTGCCGAAAGTGTCCTTAAGTTTCATGTTTTTAATAATGAGCGCTTTTACGAAATTATATGAAATTTCGGGGTCTAAAGTGACAATAAAACTATTTTAAGTCGGCCTCTTATGGAAAAAAAGAAGTAATTAATATAAATATAACGTTGTTCCTGATATTCTCTGTCGTTATAGAAGATCATATGATTTTAATTAAGCATATAATCCGAAATTGAAAAGGAAATATAGAAATAAAATATTTGATAAACTTCTTTCTTCGATTTTGATGTTTATGAAATGATATAAATGAATAGGCATGGAGTCGTGTAGATGTGTCCCGTATGGCCGTATTCGATTTGTCTTCATCTTATGAATAATATGTCATGGACTCTCATTATGTCCGTATTCAATTTTTTTTATACATAAAACGACACAATTTTAGTTGAAATATTTAAATAATTAGGTGGCAGATATTTTCTCATATTATTGCTTTTAATATAACCATTAGTAGTGAGGACAAAATATATGAGATAACTTGTTTTGGACATAAAACTTACCAAGAATAAACATAATACTTATATTATTATTGTGCAGCCACACATATACAGTATATATTTAACTCATTTTGTAAAAGTTTACCTATAATACTTTTATCAATCATGGACCAGTGGTCCAACGTGATACTCATTTTTCTAATAGAGGACCAAAATGACACTCGTAAATATTCTATTAACCCAATTATTGTATTAAAAAACGTGTAAAGACTAATTTTTTTATTACGTGATACACTACACATATTTTGTAGATATTGTAATACAGTATATTCAAAGTTCTGATAGTATATTCTGATATAGTTTAACTTATTTTAACAGCAGAACGACATAGAAGTTTTAAGAAGATAGGAGTATTAATCTAATATCAGTACTAACTACCAACTATAGAGTTTGAATCCTTTGTTAATTTGATATTATTAATCTAAGCCGCAGAACATTAAAGTGCTTTTACGACGCTTATAATTTCTACAGATTATACTTATATACATGTATATTAGTATATACTGTATAACTTTGCATGGTGTCAGATATTTCTTGAGTTAATAGGAATATAGTATTAAATAACTTAGTATAAAGCACAAATTGCTAAGGCTGCACTCATTATTACGCGTCTACATTTTAGTGGTCACCATAATTAAATCTTATCTTTTGATTTGCTAAGGTTTTCTTCTCTGATGCAGAATTGAAGAAAACGCTTTATGACTAGAAGCCTAGAAGCTAGTGTGTGTCTCTAATGGCATTATGAGTTCACGACATGTGTCTTTGACACCAAACTCTACTTTTGAATCCATTGCCATGTATAAATTATAAATGGCCTAAAAAAAAAAATAGCTAAAGATAAAACCAAAGCAAGTGCAGTTGTGGTCTTGTGGACCTGTGTAAGAGAGTATGAGAAGATGACATGCAATTCTCTAGAAGCGAAAGACGATATCAAGAAGAATCTAAATCGATCTTTAATTTGTTTGGTGCTACTTCTTTTCAAAAATATGGATATATAGTTTTATTGCTATAATGATTTACAAAAATATTAAAGTTATAGGTGGTTTGATTACAAGGTGATTGAGAATACTTGAGAATTGAGATCAATACTACCTCAAAAACAAAACTTCTATATCTTTCGAGACAGTGTTTTAGTGCATTCATATATGATATAACCGGACCAAGGACTGTTGTTTTTGTATTAATCTGCTGATTGATTGGTTCAAAACAACGAATAGACGTCAATAGTTTAAGAGAATTTTATAATAAACAGAGTGAACGTTTACAATGAGTACAATGTACAATAGTCAGAATATATATAAACCGATCGTCAATTATTATCAATAAAGATAAAGAAAAGAGTTGTAACAATTAACAACCACATGTTTGAAACCAGAAAGCAAAAAAAAGCAACCACATGTTTTGCGTCTTTTAGGGATCTTGATACGACTTTGGCAGGGAGCTGAATTCGGAATAATTTGGCAGGGATATCTTGATAACTAGACTAGACTCTTTTGGGGCCTCTCATTGACATTACAGGAGAAGGTTGGACCTATAACCTCAGGTCCTTTTGTGATTGTACGTAGTCGTACGTAGCAGATGCACTTGGAGGTGGTGAATATATGGTGGATTCTGAGCAGTAAGTAGATCAAAGTAAGAACGTTGTGATTTGATTTGCTGCGGTTAGTGTTTTTAGTTTTTACCCTCTTGACCCTAAATTTGATTGGCATAATAAAGCCGTTTGGATTAATGGAAGGATTGATTACACACGCCTTCATTTGTTTCTGGTTGATTAAAAAGACAGTTAATGATATGATTTATTGAAAGTCATAATGATGTAAAAACATAAAACAGGTGTAGTTGTTTGATGAAATGATTACTACTTCTATAACCTTATAAAAAACATATTTTTGTTAAGGATAATGATTCGATCACAGTCACACAAAAAGACAAAATATGATATGAGGATCATAACCGATCTAAACCGTTAGCTTAACCGGAGGATGATACACAAGATTGAAATAGAGAGATCATTAACTAATTGTGTATAATCTAAATCTTAACCAGGACAAAACAAAGCATAACCAAAGAAACAAATAAGCTTTGATAAAGCAAAATAAGTTTTCACCTCTCAATCTCTCATAAGAGAAACAGAAGATGCCATAACTTATAAGAGTCATAAGCGAATTGCATGATAACCGATCTAAGCCGGGTAAAGAAAGAACAAATTGTATAAGAACCAAGATGATGTAATAAGAGGATCATAATGCAATTATATGAAGACCGATCTAAACCGGGAAAAGATAGAACAGAACATAACCAGATATTTTCATAGTCAAACCGGATATTTTCAAAGTTTACAAAAACAGAAACAGAAACAGAACAGAAGCCTCCTTTGCCAGCTTCTCGTTGCTGCTTCCACTAAGTAATTAACCTTTAAGCCTTTTTAGATCCAAAAAGGCAAAGGTATTACATAGTGAAAGGAGCAAAAAGAAGCTTAGAGCAAAGGCAAAAGGCTTTTCCCCTACATCTATCTAATCACATTTCAGACACACTTACACTTATCTTTTTTCCCTACATTGTTCGAAATTATATATATCGACATAAAGACAAGTCTTTTCGTTTCCTTTTATTTTACGATTTACCGGTGCTGGACCTTACCATTCTTAAGATACTTTGACTTGTAGAAGTTCATTTTCCCTGGTGCAATGATCTTTGTTGCTCCTAAGACACACTTGTGGTACGAAAAGTCTTCTGTTGTCTCGTCTATTCTTACAACCTCAAAGCAACGGGAATCTCCGTGCTTCGAATTAGCGACCTGCACAAAGAAACCGGGTCAGGATCTTTTATGTTTTCAAGAATTGTCTGAGTTTTTTCTTTTCTTTCATATGATTTACCCGGATTCCTTGGAAGCCTGGTCCGATTTTCTCAGCCATGTTGGGGTGGAAGCACAAAACCATGCTGACAAATGTCTCATCTCTCTCACTCAACGGAGCATTGATTTCGTAACTGAGATATCAAAAAAGATGAATCTTTACTGTTCTTTGAACAGAAAAGAAGAAACAAAATCAAAACATTGACACTGAGGTTGTGTGTTTTCGACTTACTTGTAGAGTATGAGTTTCAGTGACCGGGAAAGATTCTCAATGTCGTCCCATGTAAACATCGTTTTAAGCTGTGACAGAGAAATCCCTTTCCCATTGAGTGCCTTGAAAGCTTTGGGGAATCCGGTATCAAGCATGTTTAATGGCTGGACTGTGAATCTGTCTGATTTGGGTGCAGAGCTTGTTGCAAGCTTTGTCACTGTCTTTAGAGGTGTGCTACTCAGAACTTCATACACATCCACCGGTGTAGTAAACCCATGAACCTGATGCATGCATAAAGACACTCATCAAACCACTGAAGTTTGTGATCAAAACGGATTAAAAAAAAGAGTAAAAGTTATTATTAACCTTTGGCGAAATGATGATTTCGAATTGATCTCCAGTTCCAAAACCAGGAACTTTTCCCCAAGCTAAGGCGTCGATAGACCCTTGAAGCTGGTCTATGACACCTTCCTTAGCAGCTTTGAGAAAGCATTGACTTGGACTCTGTCGAGATTAAGCAAGCATTAAGTATCAAATCATATCCAATATAAGCTTGGTATAAGGAAANGCAGAGCTTGTTGCAAGCTTTGTCACTGTCTTTAGAGGTGTGCTACTCAGAACTTCATACACATCCACCGGTGTAGTAAACCCATGAACCTGATGCATGCATAAAGACACTCATTAGACCAATAGAAGTTGTGATCAAAACGGATTAAAAAAGTAAAGTTATTAACCTTTGGCGAAATGATGATTTCGAATTGATCTCCAGTTCCAAAACCAGGAACTTTTCCCCAAGCTAAGGCGTCGATAGACCCTTGAAGCTGGTCTATGACACCTTCCTTAGCAGCTTTGAGAAAGCATTGACTTGGACTCTGTCGAGATTAAGCAAGCATTAAGTATCAAATCATATCCAATATAAGCTTGGTATAAGAAAAATAACTTGGGATTAGAAACATACCGAGAAGCATGCTTGAGTAAAAGGTGCAGGAGTGGACTCAGCTTGTCTTTGTTTACTCCAACCTTTGGCGTTTAATGCCACAAATTCTCCGGTAATAGAGAGACTATCAGCTACGAGAAGCAGATGTTCTTTTAGTATTGTCTTACCGGTATCTGACACCGCGGACTCCAAATTCTGCAGCCACAAAAAAAAAACACTTAAAACAATAGAAGCAGCGAGACCAAGAAAACAAAGAAAATGTTAAAGAAACCGATACTGACTGCTACGAAAATGTTCCTTCCAGCGTCTATTCCAAAAACCGAGCAGCATTGTCGGATATTATCAGGATGGCTTCGGCTCCAGTCAATCATATCCATGATGGGAAGACAGGTTTCTAAGAGAGCGCTCCAACAGTTTCGTTTTCCCCGATCTCCATACATTGTAACCCTCAAGTAAAGCTCACCTGCCAAATGATTCCTGTTCCTTTTTGGCGCTTTTGGACGGTCGGTCCACAAAACATCGACCTTTTTAATCTCTTGGTAACCTGCAAAAACAGATGACAGAACTCATAAGAACAATAATAACAAAACAAGAACTGTTCAGCTTGCTTGTCTTTTGATTCATCCAAATTTTACCTTTGACAGGAGTGTCAAGAAGAAAAGGGATCAAAACGAGACGAATGGCATCCAGTTCCAGAGAGGAGTGCTTTGAGGCTTCGATTACAGTCACCGTTATGCAAAAGCTATCATCCTTCATTGCCTCATCGTCTGAAGAGCAGTGGTTCCTAATCCACAACACATAAATGTATAACAAATCAGTGTCTAATAAAGACATTAAAAGCTATATAAAACATGTCTGATACAATTTCAGGGATGTTCTTACGTGCTTTGTATATCCAAATCAGCTAGATCAAGCTTCAGTTCTCTGATCCTGCTCTTGTACTGCTCGTTTAATGAGGAAACAACAGATTCTGCGTTCAGTTGTTTCTGCTTTAGTACTTTCTGTGAAATTAAAGAAGAGGTTCATTAGAATCTGTTCATAATCATATATAGATGTATGTGGCTTTATGTGTGTATGAGTTTGTACCTCGGAGATGTGAAAATGGCAGACCCACGGGCTTAATGGTACTTCCGTGTCGGCACTTGGAGAGAATCTATGAACCAAAAGAAGACGATAAACATTTGTTAAGAGATTCTTTTTAACCAAAAAGATTCATAAAAAAGTCAGTTGAAGTTACCAACATTATCATAGATGTTGAAACGATCTCTGAGAAACTAAGTTTCTCCAAGTGGTTCTTGATCTCCAGTGCCCCGTATTCAAACCCGTGCTTTTTCTTTGAAAGGGCTTCCGACAAATACAAAGACACTGTCTGTTCTCGTTGACCTTTCTTTGATCCACATTCCAAGGTATTCTGTAGAAAGAGATTTAAAGGCTACTTAGAGAAATCTAAAAGATAAACTGGAAACGATTGAATGAATCAAGAAGAAGAAGAAGAAGACCTTAAGATTCAGAAGCGGCGAAGTTTCAAGAAGGCTGACTGGCTGGTCCAACGCGCTGTAAGCTGCCTCAGATAATGCACAAGCAGAGAGTGAACCAAGTGCTTCACCGGTGATTTCTTCAACGGGACCATCAGTCTCATAAGTAAACTGGACTACCTGGTTCCCGAAAGAATTTCTCACTGTACCATCATAAGCAGCGTATATGTCCCGCATGAAGAACATTAATCTTCTGCTCAGTGTCCCTGGGAGATCCGCATTACCACTGAATGAGCTGTCACGACTTGTAACTGAATGAACAAAAGATTCCAACGGATTCAGACCCGTTAGAAACGAGTTCTCAATGACTCCATAAGGAACATATGACTCAGTAGCGGTTTTGTCTTCTCCCTTTCCACCGCCGCGAAGTGGACTGCTGGGGTCATTCCAAGAAGCACAAGTCAGCTTGCGTGGAAACCCAAAGGACAAAGCAACTGCTGAATTCTGCAGACCGATACACATACTGTGCTGAACCAGCTTCCCAATATTCCCTTTGCTACCAGCTTTCGACATGATCAAGAAAGAGTTGGACTGGTCGCCATACCTATACGCCAGTGCCTGAACATCTCTATAAGCATCCTTAAAAGCGCTAACTGCAATTTTGCTTAATCTAGCTGATTTTTGTCTATCATAACAGAACCGAGCCAAATCCCCAACTGCATCCTCTTCCTCATCCTCCCCATTATCTGCAAGCAGATCTCTCCAAGATTCAACCATTAGCTGTTGCTTGTTGCACACTTGTTCAGCTTCCAGCAATCCGTATCTAATCTCTTCAGTCAAGTTTTTACGAGACTGTGGATCAGAGGAAAGGTACAAATCCGCCAAGGACACACTCAATCCTCGCATCAACAACCACTGAGATAGCATTTCTTGAGCTGAATGGATGATTTCAAGAACTTTCCCTTGGTCATGTTTAAGCAAGCCCTGGATAAAATTCCCTTCTACATCCCGGAGCCAAGCTGATCCTTCAGAGGAAGACAAAAGCTCTCCATTACTCACAACCACATTATTCAGAGGGTAAGTGTAGTCAAACCCGGGAGGAAACAGCATCCCAAAAAGCTGCATTCCCGTCCACTGAGCCTCAGTGCTAGAAGGAGAAGCTTGGATTATCGCAGGAGGAGGAGGCTGAAATGGGCAGTACATTTGAAGCTGCTGGATCTGAGCTCGATTCAGATAACAGTTTTTCTCAACATTAACCAGATAAGCTGCCGTCATGCTATCTTGTCCTAANCTCAGTAGCGGTTTTGTCTTCTCCCTTTCCACCGCCGCGAAGTGGACTGTTAGGGTCATTCCAAGAAGCACAAGTCAGCTTGCGTGGAAACCCAAAGGACAAAGCAACTGCTGAATTCTGCAGACCGATACACATACTGTGCTGAACCAGCTTCCCAATATTCCCTTTGCTACCAGCTTTCGACATGATCAAGAAAGAGTTGGACTGGTCGCCATACCTATACGCCAGTGCCTGAACATCTCTATAAGCATCCTTAAAAGCGCTAACTGCAATTTTGCTTAATCTAGCTGATTTTTGTCTATCATAACAGAACCGAGCCAAATCCCCAACTGCATCCTCTTCCTCATCCTCCCCATTATCTGCAAGCAGATCTCTCCAAGATTCAACCATTAGCTGTTGCTTGTTGCACACTTGTTCAGCTTCCAGCAATCCGTATCTAATCTCTTCAGTCAAGTTTTTACGAGACTGTGGATCAGAGGAAAGGTACAAATCCGCCAAGGACACACTCAATCCTCGCATCAACAACCACTGAGATAGCATTTCTTGAGCTGAATGGATGATTTCAAGAACTTTCCCTTGGTCGTGTTTAAGCAAGCCCTGGATAAAATTCCCTTCTACATCCCGGAGCCAAGCTGATCCTTCAGAGGAAGACAAAAGCTCTCCATTACTCACAACCACATTATTCAGAGGGTAAGTGTAGTCAAACCCGGGAGGAAACAGCATCCCAAAAAGCTGCATTCCCGTCCACTGAGCCTCAGTGCTAGAAGGAGAAGCTTGGATTATCGCAGGAGGAGGAGGCTGAAATGGGCAGTACATTTGAAGCTGCTGGATCTGAGCTCGATTCAGATAACAGTTTTTCTCAACATTAACCAGATAAGCTGCCGTCATGCTATCTTGTCCTAAAGAAAGCAAATTCCGACCATTCTGTCGGTTAATAAGCTGCTTATCCAAAGCAACAAGCTCATCAAGCTCAACCTTTGCTTGAACAGACTGAGGAATGTAACCGTGAAGACAATCTCCATCAAAATCACCACGAAACGGCAAACAGCAGATAGGATTCAAGGAGACAACAGAGATCGTAGGGAGGAGTCTAACAGACATTGCAATAAGAGAATGCTGATGAATCGAAGGCGGTCTGTTCATAAGCACTGTGTCTCCATCCATTAAAGGCCTGAAAATTTTGTCTCCAGCTTGGAGGTCGTCGATTTGTCGAATAGCCACCAAGATATCTCCTCTTCTCCCAAGCACCTCTTTACGTATCACGAACAGTCTGTGGAAAACGTAAGCGACAAGCCGTTCCTTGTTCCATTCGTTAAGATTCTCTGATACTTGAAGCCTTTCTGCTATCGTCTGAGGTATGCCAATCTCGTGGAGCTTCAAGGAAGGATCACCAACTACTACTGTCCTGAATGAATGGTCACTTCTTTTACCAAGCAGCACGTCTTTCATGAACCTTAGACCGCATAGTGTAGGAGTGTCTGACTTCTTTTGGTATGGATTTGCTGAATCTTGACTCGAAGACATATTCTCCGAAAAGAGCTGTGTGAAAAAAGAAACTAGAATTACTGAAACCTTCACAGATGAACAGAAACAAGAGTTTAAATCTATCAGAAAACTACTGCTTACTCTGGAGTATTGCATGCATTCGATCACACGAGAACTCAAATCAAGTGTGTTTCCCTGGAAGCCGATTAGTTTCTTGTAGATTCGACTCCGCTCATCCTATGAATTTGTAGCAAAAAAACACGAAAAGTATTAAGAGAAAAAGCATACCATGGACTGACTTGCAAACAAGTTACAAAGAAAAACATGTTAACTTACAAAGATTAGTCGAGCTCCGTTGAACTGATGGACTATTTCAGTTACACGGTAAGCGTTTGGTGTAACAGGAAGAGATGCCATACTTAGAGAGTCGAACATGGGGATGTCCTTCTTGATGAGCCTCTGATCAATCCCAGATAACAGAGTATAAGCCTGCACAAAAAAAAAGGTGAAAATTTCAGAAAACTATATATATAGTAAGAAAATTTTATCAAGTCTCCGAAGTTATACATTTCACTATTATGATATACCTGTGCATGCGTTAGAATACGTTTGGTTTCTTTCAGACAGCTCTCATCAATATTGGGGTCTTTTGGCAAAAAACTCCAATAGTCAGATGGCAATGTTGCCACTCCCCGTTTCTTGAGTTTCATCACAGACTCTTCGTTTACTTCAACAACGATTCCGGATCTCCTGAAGACTTCTTTAGTAGTTACCCTAAACTTCATTAGAGGATAACCTGTATTCGACTGAAACATATAAACAAAAACATAAAAATTAGAGAGTAAGAACAAAGTTTTTTAACATGAGAAAAATTAGTTGCAATCAAACTAATCTTACAGTGCAATATCTACATCTATCAGGCTGGTCTTCTGTAATCTGTAACAACAAACAAAGGCGACATTAGTATAATGTAGTTCCAAAAAACACACAATAAAAGGATTTGGAAAGACTCTTGAACCTGAAACTGCTTTTTATGAATGTATTTACAGCCAGGGCAGATTTTGTTGAGCAATGCAGCTATCTCCTTGAGGAAGTACGGGTTAATTATCGGATACTGAAAATGTACAACCCCAAAATGCCCTAAGCAGAAAGAAAAAGAAGCATATTCAATGAACTGAACATATATGAGGCAAGAGATGCAACAACAATATCGCCAAAACCAGATTCTTTACTATACCTTCGCAAACTTTTCGATCTTTGCTGCCACAGGTTCTGCAGATAGCCTCCGGATTTGGTAGCCCTAGCCGAGAATCAGTCACCTGATTCGCTGATTCAACCGGTATAACAGACATTTTCTCCTATAACAAAGTGCCATTACATTTAATATATGCTCAATCTACTCGAAAAAAAACAACGAAGATTAACGAAGGAAAACACTTACTCGATCATTGTTATTTGAAATCCTAAAACCTATTGAGGTTAGAGTTGCAATGGGGACCTGAAGCTCCTCGCAATCGTTGTCCATGTTGAAGAGACTCCTACAAGAAGAGAAATCATCAATACGGCCAATCAAGATACTAAAGTGAAAACATCAGTAAAACCTTTAGTGATCAAACCCAATGTGCAGGACATGAAACAAAACTAATTTTAAGCATTTCATCAGCCAGACATAAAACAAACAACTCTATCTCACATATTGACCACTGAGAAACAGACAACCTTTTGGTTTAGGACAAATTTGTAAGCAGAAACACACAAAAGGTTTTAAACTTCGAACACAAATCATTAAAAGATTACAGTTACTTTTGCAGCTTAAAACATCTTATTAGATTTACTGATTGAATACAAAGAGTATCTACCACAAACCCCAACAAATCAAACCAGAGCAAAACTATACCAAAAGAAGGATTTGAACTTTTGAACTCTTAACATTAATTGAAACTCTTAACATAGAGCTAAAATCTCACTGATAGATTGTGTGTCGCCGGCTAAAAGTTCTTGGGTTCATAAAAGTAGAGAAATCGTCAAAACGATCAGATTTTTTTATATGTACCGTCTCTAGTCATCAATCTAATGGTGCAAAAATATGAAACAAAAACCAATCTTTTAGCTTTTTCACTGACCAGACCACAAACCAAACAACTCTCTCTCTCTCTCTCTGGTCAAATATTTGACGAAAGAGAAACAGACAACTTTTGTTAATGGACAAAAGTGTTACCAAAATCTGTCTCTGTGACTGGCCTATCAAAAAACAAGTTGAATTACTGATAGAACCTAACATGAACACCCAAAAAAAGGAGAAAACATGTTCAGACATAGAAAGATACTAACTCAAAAAAAAAAATTGTAAAGAACACACACGCACATAAAAAATAAAAAAGGTTCAAACTTTGAACACACATTATTCATGGACCCAAAAGAAAAAAGTCACTGCCAAGCAAAACAAAAAAGGACAAAAACCCTTTTACAACTTGTAAGGCCTCACAAAAACCCTTCTCTCGCATTGAGACGATCTCTCTAAAACAAAGATTTCTGATAAGAACATGCATAGAACAAAGAACTTAACTTTTCACAATCATACAAAAACTTTTAGAAAAACAGAACAAGATGTCCACAGACAACGATCGACCAAAAGAACCCACAAAGCAAAAAAACAAGAAAAGGCATCAGAGAGAGAGAGAGAGAGTGATCAATCAAGAAAACTCAAAGAGAGAAACAAAAAAAAAATTACCAAAAAAGGTAAAAAACGAAAGGAAACCCAGAAGAGGATTGAGACAAAGAACAATGTAGTTACTTACTTGTTTCGCCGAACAGAGGATCTCACTTCGTAGTAAATGATCCAATTGAAACAGTGCACTGATAAAAAAAACCTTCACGGTTTCTGATTCCGACGGAAGAACCCCG
>NC_025693.1:37210896-37214305 GCF_000633955.1 Camelina sativa
ACAAAAAAAAAAAAAAAAAAAAGAAGAGAGAAAAGGAAAGGAAAAAAATCGAAATCGGAGGCTTTTGAGAAGCCGCCGTTTGTATTCCCAAAGGAAACGGGAAAAAGTGAGAAAGCAGAGAAAACGAAGAAAACTCGATTCTACCTATAAAGTCCAACTGAGTCCTTCTTTTTGGAATTTGAGAAGTAACAAATAAAAAAAAAGAAGACGATAGATAGCGTCTGAAATACCTAAACTACCCCTAGACTTGTAGCTTTATTTACCTACTTTACAGTAGTAGTACACTTTTACCTTTTACTTACTCGGTTTATTATTATTTTTTTGTTTTTATGAGAATGATTACCTTATTTGTATAAACTCTGAAACTAGGAAGAAAAGCAAAAAATTTGAATAAGGGGGAGGTATTGGTTTAGGATTTAGAAAGAGTTTTAATGACTTTGTGTTTTTAAAAATCTTGTTGATTTTTTAAATCATAGAAAATTAGAAAGTAAAAATGAAGGATTCTATAAGAGATTGTTTAGGAAGTTATTTTAAATCTTGCTGATTTGTGTTTCCTAATCTTGTAAAATATTTCATAAAATCTTTCAAAATCTTTCTATTTGATGAAAGAGTTTTCATGACTTTTGTTATGAAGGAAATGTTATAAAATCCTAAACCAATAACACAAAATTTGAATTCATTAACAATCCATGATTCTTTTGTTTTAATTGAATAACATAAAACTTTTAATGACTTTATAAGACTCTTACTCCAATAACACTAGATTTATCAAGATTTTAGATAACTTTTTACAAATCCACAACCAATAACACCAAATTTTTAAAGAGTTTTAAAAAGTCTTGATTGAATAACAACATATTTTACATAACTTTTAAAATCATTCAAATTCTTTCTAAATCCAAAACCAATAACCCCCTAAGCCTTCCTTTAAGTATATTTATTAGCTGTATTGTAGTAGTTTTTATCAAATTAGGACTAGTTTTTTAACAGACGAAAAGCAACAATTACTTTTTATAATTGTAATAATGTTGTAGTATTAAATTAATTTCCATTTTGTCAAAGAAAAACTCCATTATAGCTCTGGGTTTTTAGTTCATAACTGTAATATATAAAATTTATGATTTCTTCTTATGTTTATAAGTAGTATTATTACAACAAATATATAGAGTAATAATCTTTTAAGTTACTTAAAATTTTCAAGTTTCATTGGTGCTAATGTGAATCGAGATATAATAACAAAAATTATATTAAATTTATGCTAAATTTGTTATTTTTTTTGTTAATATTTACTTTTAAGTTTTAATCAGTCGTTAAGATAGTTTATCTTATAACTCTACTAATGAAATGTATTTGTCCAAATATATATATATTAAACTCAAATAGGTTATTTTTTATAAGATTTGTCGGAGTTTGTGTCAAAGTATATAGCAACATAAAATATATGCTTATGTGAATGAAATTTTTCTCTACGTAAAAGTCACTCTATAGATTTATTATAATTTTCAAACAAACCAAAAGTTCGTTAATTCCGTTTGTAGATCATTATTTTATGTGAGATAAAACAAAGGTTTGTTATTTTCGTTCATACATTTTTATTTTCAACATCCAATCAAAAGTTTGTTATTTCCGTCTGTACATCATTATTTTCTACGAGAATCGTTTATACACTTTTATTTTCTTTAAAAAAACAGAAGTTTGTTATTTTCATTCGTAAATATTTAGAGGGTTTAGGAGTTAGATATTAAAAGAGTTGATTAATAACTTTAAAAAAATGAAAAACATACTTATATATTTGATAAATAATGTTATTAGAATAATAAGTGTGTAAACAAGGCTAAAATTAAAATTAAAAAAAAAATTGTAAAGAAAATCATATTAAAAAAATATATATATATATATTAAAGTTGAGAACTTGGTGACCCATAATGTAGGCCCACCTCACCTGACTAGACTACTAAAAATAAGAACATAGTAATAAATTTTTCTTCACGATGAAATGAATCATATGATAATGCCAGTTTCTGCAATTAGCAGTTTCTTTTTAAAAATCATTTTCAAAGCAAATTGTTTAAAATAAGTTTTGTAATATTAATATACAATTTTGAAAAGAAGGTTTGATTCGTTCTCTCAATACAGCTTTCTCCTGAAACTCATCTTCAAAGAACCGTACAAAGGCAGAGAAGAAGCGAAGTGTGACGACAGCAGTCAAAGAGGGTACGATTGTAAACTCATCAAACTCTTTTTCCACTTCTTCTCTTTTTTTCACAAACTTATAAGCCAAGAAAAAAATACAATATTCTCTTTCTTTTAGTCATAGTATAATATTGCTATTATTTCTTAACCGCACAATTATACGTTACTTCTTTTGCATTTTGCATGCATTAAAACGTTTGGTTTACGTTAAAAACAAGAATCATTTTTTGTCTTCCTCAATTCACGCACGAGTCTCTGGATTTGTTGATTTTAACACGGCGACTTCAATAGAACGAATCATGAAAAGCTACAAACTCTCCTTCTTCTCATGCATGTACTCTCATTAAATATGGTGTGCGCATGCAAGAAATCGTCGTTTTCTTTACTAAATTTTGTTTGAGTTCTAATTGGCTTTAGAGCCATATTCAAATTTTATATAAAAAAAATCATATAACTAAAGAAAAAATGTGTAAAACAAACAATTCAATCTTTATTTCATTCATATATAAATCAAGATGCGAATTTCTATGTTCTTAGTTTAGAAAAGTCACAATACAAATCAAGATGCGTAATTTCTACGCTCAGTTTCTTTCTTTTGGCATTGGAACCTGATCAACCATCAACATGAATCGACAGTTGGTATACATACACATATATTCGTTGTTTTATTATTCTTTTGTTCCTTTATTTATTTTTCCCTAATTTGTCAACTTCTAAGGTATATATATTTATCAATTCGCAAAAAGAATTGTGTACAATTTTTCCTAATATGTCAATTTTTAAGTACAATTTAGTATCATTAGTTAACTAATGTTGGATAGAATATAAGAAGTATTAAGTTACAACAAAAATAACTAAATCCTGATAGATATAAGTAAACAACAAAAATATAGTACTAGTAAATATATGTTTTTGTTTTCGAAAATTGTGGAAGTAAAAAAAGAACACCGAGGGTCTGCTTTTTTGTAAAGCAACCTATAATTTCCCACTAGAATCTCATGTTCTGATATTTGCAGGATGTACTTTCTTATTTTCAGTTTCAATATATTATTTTCTCTTTTTTTTATTCCAACTTGTGATAATGATGAGATTAAAGATTCTTGGTTTCACTATAAATTGATTATTGTATATGTTTATGACTCACTGTATATTTTGTTCCCAATAATCCCTATCAAATATCTATCTCTCTATGACTAATATGCACTAGATAGTCTAG